>NW_028321911.1:1212121-1363636 GCF_036245765.1 Copidosoma floridanum
CGGGTTAGATAGGAAATGCAAGCTTACGCGATATACAGCCTACTGCTGCACTTATATAAATAACCCGTAAGGTGTAAAAAATACAATATCTTGTATAAATTATCACGCAGTTTTCGATGACATGAGAAAAGTGTCTTATTATCGAACAAAATCTTTAAATAATCGGAGACTAAGTGTACAGTGGCGAGTGCAAGTCAGCTCTCAGCTGTCTGCATTCTGCAGAGTACATATATATAGGTATAACTACAGCTGAGCAATGTTGCCACATTCTTGAACTTAGGAGCGTACCGTAACAGTTCATCAATTAGGGCACCAAAAAACTTTTTTGTTTTTTTATACTTACTCACTAAAGTAACAGATAAAATGTAGAATATGGCTTACAACACTCTCTACGATAATTTTATACCATATTTTAAAGAAAATAATGATTAATTTTTAGTCTCCCCATTTTGATACGGCACTAGGCGCTGGAGCCACCTTAAATTAAATGGATATAAGGTTCTCTTCAAGTACCTAAAATGTTTTTGTTTTTTTTAACTGTAACTTGGCAATACAAGTATGTATATACATGTAAATAAATTAATTAAACTTTAGTTAGTTACATTGTGGTCAATCTTTAGGTAACATAGGTTGGTTACTGGCTACTTTGTTAACCAATTAATGAAACATTTATTAGTAATAGTAAAGCTTGTTACCAAACAATATTGGGCATTGACGGTCTACTTTATGAATACATATTATTGCTTTATTAATGTCATTATTGGCCAAAAAGCACTCCGCGTTACCTTAATTAGCGCTTATATTATCAATTACTGCATGATTAATTTAAGAAGGCTCTCTAGTGACAATTCCCGAACCAAGACCAGATAAATTTAATAGTGTAAAATCTACTGAATCCAATGATATAATTATTTATATCGCTTACCCTGCGAAACTTCGAGATAATATTTATTTAAGGACGTTCGGTAGAGATAGAACCCTGTGATGAATCTTTTTGAAGTTTTAACCAGACGCTCTTATTGTTGTTACAATGAAGCTGTTAAAATTTCCATAGGTTCGTCTGTTTCGTTTCCAAGATATTGAATTTTAAAGTTCAGTCATTTTAACACGGTCGCTTATGGGAAAACTTATAAAAACTCAGTTTAAAAAAAATTGGCGTGATGAATGTCTCCAATTTTTTTATATGTGACAGATAATGTTATTAACTATATGCACAGAAAGTTTCGTGACAAATCAGTAAATATTTATATATTATGGTAGATATTTATGTACTTCTGTATAAAACATAAGCTTACATATGTGTGTGAGTGTATGTACATAGGTTCCACCCGTACCCATAACAAAACAATGTATTATAATAACACATATTTATTTTTCTGAATGAAATTTTTAATTTGTAATTTTTATACAATACAATTTTTTTACACAAAATAACAAAATCACATGCTTGTAGTAATCGCAAAGACTAGAGTATGTCCCAATTATTTAACATATCACTTTCAATGAGACTTTTCAAGTCACATAAAAATTCAAGAATTTTATTTACATTAGCTACGAATATAATTGTGTGTACATATATCTGTCACAAGTCTTTTTAATTATTTACTCATTTTTATTACATTGTTATAACGAATAAAAATCAAATACTTACATCTTTAGCACAAATACATTACAAATATACACATACGCTTCCGTAACCGACGCAGCAGACAGTGCAGACACTGCAGAGTGCACACCACCTGATGTGTGTATATTTGTGTGTACATGAACACTCACACATTGAAGACCCACGCGGCGATGCAAAGTCTTCAATCATCGCTACTTTCCCCTTGCCCCGCAAGTGGTTCCTCCCCGCTATCTCTACCGAACGTCCATAAGGTAGTTCACTCAAAAAAATATAGACTTGATTTTTTTTAGTACGTTATCATTAGGAATTCAACGGATATTGTAATATTTTTTTTCGGTAGCAAGCGGTACTTATCTTCAAGATATTCAAGTTCAAAGTTGACACTTTTTACACACGAGTATACGGGAAACACACATAAGAACTGATATTTTATCTAACTATATAAAAAGTACCTCTTCTAGAAATTTAAAAAACTAGTATGTAACAGTTTAGAAAACAAGAACTAAGACGTGATTTTGTTAAATACAGCAATTGGTACTAGATTTAGAGATATTTTAATCTAAATCACGTAGTTTTTTGCTTCGTTATATGAGCCACGCGAGAGAAAGGCTACAGTTGCTATAGAGCGTTATGCTGACAGATGCGTAGAACTCTGATTTTGTCATTCTGCGCAACAAGTGAACAAAAAAAAACACAGAGGTTATCAACTAATTCTTGTACGGTTACAAGACAGCATGATCTTTATGCCATTTCGTTGAGTAGAGTACCACTGGGCCGAGTGAACTACTTTAATGTAGCGCTTCTTAACGCGTATTCTTATGGTGGAGCTTGCACACGCCATAAAAACAACTTAAAAACCCGAATAAATCAAGAGTTTCCGTAATAAGAGCGCACACGTTTTGTACAAAAAAACCTCCTTTTTCAAATAATGCCTAGCAAAGTAAGTGTTACCTTAGAAAATTTCGAGATATTCTATTAAAAATTGATTAAGTAATTGTATTTTCACAGATTAGTCTATATTCCTTTGTGCCAGTGATGCCAACTATACCTGAGTTTGCGAGCCAATTGGAGATCTACGACGAGTTGGCATTTCTGCACGAGGAAGCCTCTTTAATAACTTTCAAGTAAGCGCCTCATATTACCTGGTGATTAGATTTTAAATTGTTGATTAATGCTTCAGTATTTTATGTATATAAACACATAGATTGCAACATTATAATCGGAGAAAAAACAAATTTAGTTGAAAATACTCATTTTCGTAACTTAGTTTAAAAAGGCTCTACTTTCCCTGAAAATCTGAAAAGTCTCTTTCTTGCTATTCTCTCTAAAAAAACTATTTTTTGTACTCGACCAACAAATTATTTTTACAAGTACAACTGCATTTCAGGTATTTAATGAAAATGATTAAACCTTCTTTACGATATGCAACACGAGAACGGCTTTTTCTATATACCCCCACCGAAAGTGCTTCATATCTGCCCTGCTCCAAAACAGATAATCAGCTCTTTCGACGAGGGTATGCAGAAAAATAGTATACGCACCACGTTCGGAGGTTAAGAAATGCCCTAGATCTCACGTTATCCACCCTCAGCTTCGCCTCGGGCGTTTATTCACGTGAAATCAGCGACATTCTTAACCTCGCTCACTAGGTGCGTAATATACTATATTATTGTATTATTGCCATCCTAAGAATGTTATGAAAATATTTTTTATAATAATAAAATATTACGCTATTTCAAAAAATCTCTTATATCTCAAAAACTTTTCAAATGGTTGTACTCACATAATAACTGGAATGGTTTATTTTTTTTACAAATTTCTGTGTGAAAACAAAAAAACAAAAAAAAAAAAAACGAGCCTAAACTTATTTCTATCCTTAAAATCCTTAAAAGCTGGTATTAGAAGTGAGAATGTTACCGATGAACAAATTTACAGTGCAAAATCTTGGAAAAATTCACAGTTTTCTAACACTTTAAATAACTACCATTAAACGTTTTACTGCTTCCTCTGGAGTAAAAAAACAAACATTTAACATCATTAAACTGCGTAGAAATGTTAATGATAAGTTTCCGTCACTAATAGCAATCAAACATTGACATTATATAAGATATTTAAGAACAAACAAAACTACATTTATTTATTTTTCTGTGGCAAGAGATTCAAAATACATAGCAATCACAACCTCAGTTAAGTAAAATGTGTTAAAAATAGCCTAATATTGAAAAAAATCTTAAAACCTTATGGAATAAAGCAAAACTAAAAATGAGCTATTTCGTATGAAATAATATAATGTTGAGAATTGAATAAAAATTACAAATTAGAAAATAATTGCATCATTGATAACTATATACAAAACTTGCATGCATTTATAAAAGCTACTGTAAGAAAAAACAAACAAAAGTTTTTACCAAAAAAAGTTGTTTCATAGTTAAGAATGAAAATGTTTGATGTGTGAAAATATTTTAAAAAATGTAATGGTTCGAATAATTTACTACATAAAACTATTATATGCATAAGATTATTTTTTTCGTGTAAATAATATAACAATCTGCTTTAAATAATCAAGGAATTGTCAGAAGGTATGACAACCTTAAAAAGGTATAAGATTGTTTTTCCCGAGCCATGACGACAATACAAAAACGTTATTCTTCTGAGCCCTCAATCATTGACATGGGTAAAAAAATTTCTGAGATCACACACATGCGTGCATACGAATACGCACACAAAACTTTATGTAATCTACCAAGTATTTATCTTAGTTGTCAATTTTTCTATCAAGTTAATTCATACCTTATTTAAAACTAGTGAAAGATATTAATTATTTTTCAATATTCGTGTGCTGACAGCATAAAAACAGTAAGTACCGATTTTCTAAAATTGAATTCATCATTAAACAAAACTGTATACTACTATGATTATAATAAAGACATTGAACTGACTCACGTGATATGGCTAGAAGTGCATTTTAATGATCACCCAAATAAAAAGATGTTACGGAAATGGATGATTAGATCCAGACTTAATCCATTATATTGATCGAGTCCTGGATCTGTTGTGTTCGCAGTTTTGGATCCATAATGGGTCCATTTTAGCTAAAGTACTGGATAATAAGATCACGTAATACGTACACACACACAACATATATTGGCTAACCGGCTACCTTACAAATGATATATATATATATATATATATATATATATATATTCTTGCATGAACAACGAATGTATGAAGCCATGACTTAAGTTATAAATAATTATTAACCATTGAAAATGTCACCCCGTTAACGCACCACAGTTGACACCGTTCATGTTAAGTATCGTCGGAAGTCCAAACAATAAAAATCCTGTGATTAAATAAGGTTATAGTACCTGAAAAGTTGAGTAAAAATAGCGAAAACCAAGCTGGCTGTATGTATTTAATGACTGAAGTTTTGGAGTGTACGAAATTAACTATGTGTTTAACCAGGAGTTACTGTCTACAACAAATTGGATTACTACTGAAAATAACATTGACAAGTCGATAATTAAAAGCAAATTTTGTTTTAATACAGATATTCTTATTTATTTTTAAATATATGAAGAGTAAAATAATTTAATATTTATTTTTTTATATTAATTCGTTCAATAAGTTCTATTTTCACGTACGGTTTCAAATTACAATCATTGTCAATTAGTTATTTTATGACATAATTACTACAATATGAACGACAAAATTAGTTATTTCATGACATCATTTCTACAATATGAATGACAATACTTTTTTTCACAATAAATAACACGCTGAATAATACAGCATCTGGATCAAGGCTTGATCTAGTTTAAATCAATTATCTGTAAGTCCAGCTGCCTAGATCCATTATTGATTCAAAACTGCAAACACAATTGATCCAGCCTTCATCCGTTTAATGGATCCATGCTGGATCCAAAGCTACAGTTAGTAGATGGATCCAGACTGGATCCAAACTGTAGGTTTATTTCTACTCGGGCAATACTACCAAATACAAACAACTAGATTAATTTATGCTGATCATTATGTAAAAAATTACCAGCTATATTACTAATTAAAAGATTTTCAGAACTAATAGTGCAATTTAAATTGTAGGATTTTAATATGTTTTCAATATTCATGTGCTGACAGCATGAAAATATTTAGCACCGATTTTTTAAAATTAAGAATAATAGTATTACAGAAATTTTCTGGTAACAATTATTAATAATATTGTTAAACCAAAAGTAAACTTTTTGGGCCTTCAGTTGTTTTTTCCCGTAAACCGGATGTTCATAATTTCTTGAAAGTTTGAAGACGTTTATATTTTATTCAGAACCTTCAAAATCATTTGTTAATGTATTATGAAATGATGGAATAAATTTGCAAGCTAGAACTATTAAGGTAGTTGGTCCAAAAAATCGACTTACAACAAATTTTCTTTGAACTCTAGGGATCACTTCGGTATATCACTATACATCGTTTGGTAAAAATTTGAAAATGTTGCCCGTGCCGTTTTTGAGATACAAAGCTTCAAAGTTGGACTCTTTACCATTGGAAGTATAGACCAACCCCGTGAAAAATAGACATTAAAATTAAATGTAAAAAAACCGCTCAACAGATTTTGTCAAAAAACGAATGTGTTACTACGAATACTTTTAGTTATAACGTATTAAAATATTAGATTATTCAGCTGTGCCGTCTTTTAAATATTTAATCTTTGGTGTGTCTTGCAATGCTTTTAGTATAACATTTTCCTAACCATTTTGAACTTTATCAGAATTTCAAAATATTTCTCGAGATCTATGTGATTTATAAGTATTTCATGCTGCTTCGATGATAAATTATGTAAAATATCAATAGTTTATGTAGCAAATTACACAATAATTGTTAACTTGAACAGGTATACATAAATACATTTTCAGCAAATACCTTAACGTTATAAATTATTTAATACAGTCACTATTAGAAATGTATTTATTTCGACGTGCCCGACAAAAAAGTATTGACAACATTAATAATTTAAAATGAAAGTTACAATAAAAAAATTAAAACAGAATAATGAATTGCATTTAAAAAAAAGTCTGACGTCCATTGGAAGCGAACCCCAGATTACAAAACTATCTCACCAGTGGCATAAGCCATAACCACGTCAGCTATCCAAACTTCGGACACCATATAATCCGAAGTCACATATGTTTACTGAAGACCTCCGGAGCTTGGCCTACAGTTCATAGCGAGTATGATGAGTTAAAATCCGAAGAAACAAGTACTCAAAAATTATTGCCTTGAAAGTCTGTTCTTACAATCGTAAGCATGAAGTTGTATAATTTAATTTTCGAAAAATCACGTGGCTAGCCTGTTTGAAGCTTTTCTATGTAGAGCTAGCCTCTCTGAAGCTTTCATATGAGAATTGTTAAGTTAAAAAATCAGTTTCTTATTTTATTAATATTATATGTCAAAGCTTTTTGAAGTGAAACTATATACATTGAGCGCACGGTGGTTCAGTTGCCTAGGTCACGCAGCATACTTACCTAATTTCCCCCTACCCCCCCTCCTATATTGGGAGGCCTCCTATCTCTTTCCTTGTCCCTTTTACAAGTGCCAAATGCCCATAGTAGGGCACCTTATTAAAAGAAACCAGACGTAGACCACTATAATACAAAAAAAAAAATCTCTGTATAATATAAAGTAGACATACTTTTTTTTTATATATTATAGTGCACTACGTCCTTCTCTGGGCACTCGGCACTTTTGGGGCTGGGAATGGATGTAGATGGGAAGGATGTATAAGGCGAATCTGTCTCGCATTTGCCAGCATAACTAGTCCTGTGGGTGGGGAGACCACTCAGGAAAAACCCATCCCGGAACGGCCGGTGTATTGCCTATAAGTTTCGAACAAATGTCTTTATAGTCTAGGCCTGAACTTCTGCACACCTTCCCCGCTTACGGTGTCATAACCATAAAGAGACAGTAAATCGATCCGAAAAATCACTAGCGCAAGCGAACGGAATAATAGTCGAGCGGCCACCCATCTGATTACTAACCGTGGCCAACTCTGCTTAACTTTCCAGATCGATGAGACTGCAACTCTACCGCTGCGCCACCGTTTTGGTAGTAGGTATGTGGCCCTACCGTCCAAAGACACGGGGAACAAACGAAATCGACGCAAGCAACAGCTAGTCCCACGTCAAGTCTTCGCAGCAGCACCACCGTGCAGTGCTGCCACCACCGCACACTCCAACTACTACGTTTCTCTCAGCCACCTAAGTGTGGCGTACTAGCGTGTTCTCGCTAGTAACGCACAATCCTCTACACGAGACACACGCGCTCCTAGTCAGCGACACAATAGTCGCTTGTACATTTGATACTAATAAAGGTTCCTATTCTTGTAATTACTCCGGCGAGTCATCATTTCTCGCCCTACAAACTCCTCCGGCCTCCTCAACTAAGGATAGCTCCCCAGCTAGTTCCAAAGGTATACCTACTGCTGATTGGCGGAAACCGTAACGTGGCTGTAATATGGGCTAAGCTGGGCCTCTGTTACAGCTAAGGTTCTGTCAGGTCAATAATGTCTGACACAAAACATCGCTTTAACTGTTTTAAGTCTCCGAAAAATATAGTAAAAATCGTTGTTTTTTTTCCTATTTATTTTTTCATATGTATATATGTATGTAAGAAAACGTACGTAAAATATCAAATATGTATAATACGACAACTTGACTTTTCAAAACAAAAAAACCGCTGTATTTCGAAAGGGAAGCAAATTTGGCTAAAAAAACCATTTCTACATATTTCCTGAAGAGGATCTACATGATCGAGGTGTACAGGTATAGAGGGGTTGGACTATGTACAAACATAACCTCAACTATTTCTTTTTTTGACAGTACCTTGAAAGGATCGAGTAAAAAAAGTTTTTTTTTTGTATATCGTGTATGAAAAAATTAATATGGATATTTGCAAAATTAAAAAAAATTTTTGTGACGATATTACCTCTTAATATTCAAAAAACAGTCATATCTTGAAAATGAAGCTATATAGACCCAAAATAACTATTTTAATGAGTTTTCTAAGGGGATACTACATGATCGACGCGAACAAATAGAGAGGGGTTGGACTATGAACAAACATAACCTCAATTATTTTATTTTTCGACTACATCTTGAATAAAAAGTCAAAAAAGTTTTTTTTTATTTAGTATGGCATGTTTGGAAAATGATTACGGGCGTTGAATAAATATTCGAAAAATTTTTGTTACAACATAAACTCCAAAAATTACAAATACATTCGTATCTCAAAAAACAAGCTAGATAAGCCAAAAATAGTTCCATGTGTAGAAAATAATTATTGAGGTGCAAAAATATGTTTCACGGATTCATGCAAATAACCGTAGTAATTCTAAAAATAATAAGTCATACTTCAAAGGCAAACCTACAACCGTCATATCCTACCTTTAAATTGGTTTATTTTCTTCTTAAATTTATTATAAGAAAAATTATCACATGAGCAAAACCTATATTCATTTTATGAATTTTGAGATCAGTAGAAATTAGATAAGCACCGATAAATTTCAATATTAAATTATAAGTTATTATAAAAAACGAATAAAAAAAAAAATTACAATTTCACAATGGAAAATAGCTATATGTCTATTGTTTTACTTAATTACAATAAAATGTAGTGGATTATTATATTTTTATGGTAGCCAAAATTAAAAAAAAAAAAAAAAAAACAGGTCTGGGTCTTGGGACCCACGAATGATGTAAAACATTAAAGAATATGTTATTAAACTAGGTAGTATTTGATTGTCTTTGGTAAAAATAGTAGTTTTCATCAGATAAATGTCATTGTCTCTAGGGCTATTTTGCATCCCGAGGGACCTGCAAAACAGGGCCCGAGGGACGTAAGGCAACCACGGAGCAATGGCGCTTATGTGGCGAATCCTATTTTTTCTACCCAGCGCAAGCCAGCCTCTGAAAAACGCGCGAGGTAAGAAAAGTATTTATTTTTGACTCTCAATAATCTGCATTTTATATTTCATAAAAAGTTTATTTATGAACATGTACTTTTATCAGTGAATATTATAGATAAGGAAAAAGCAAGTTATGTTTATATTATTTTTGTTTATGAACATATAAACAACGAAACCAAGAAAGAACAATGGTACACGGTGAAGAGTATCTATACTACCTACCTTCATAAAGGTACATACATAAGTTTAATAGACGTTCGTGTGCATTACTTTCTCTGTCTCTCTGTCTCTTTTCGGATTTGGATACCTGTTTACTGTGCGTAGTTGCGGACGTGCACAAATTTCTTTGAGTTGGCTCTTTTTTAAAGACGGGTTAGGAGGGAGTTTGAATGAACACAATTGGAAGAACCCAGGAAAATTTTGCATTTTGGTCAAATATTGATATTTTAAGATAATCATGTTTACAGAGAAAAAATTTTCTACAAATAATGAAAAAATAACACTAATTCTAATATTGATTATTCATATTCTACAAGCATAAAATATTTAAGAAAGCAATGAAAAAGGGCTACCTGTAGTCCTGTATGAGTACAATAGAGAGAGAGAGAGAGAGAGAGAGAACGACATCAGACGATCAATGGCTCTCTCTCTATCTCACTTACTTTTACAGGTACTGCCAAAATGGCTTTTTCATTTTTTTCTTAACATTTTGCGCTAGTCGAAACAAAATTGGTAGTGCTTATTGATAGAAGATTTTTCGTTATACGCGCTGGTATTTTTATTTTTTCTATATGCCAAAACTTTAAAAGGTTATAAAATATAAGTAAAACGAGCTTTTAAACACAATTTTACGCAATTTAGACATTATTAGACCACTCAAAAATAATCACAACCATTTCTCTTGAAATCAGTGGGCCTAACTATGTGTTATATAAAAAATGCCTAATTATACAACAATTTTTTAATTTAGAAGTTTCTCGGTTAGTATTCATAAATAATAAGAACAAAGATTGGATCGGCTTGCTGCATAGCACAATCAATTAGGTCCCCGACTATCGTTTCAAAAGATAGGGTTCGATTCTTGGAGTCAGGTAAATTTGAAAATAGTTTTGACTCATATATAGTACATAATGTATGTTTATAATGGGTGTAATCCGCAATCACCACCAGCAGTTATATATGTGAGACGTGACAATGTTGTTTGATTGGGGGGTGCTACTGTCGATTTACTGGTAATGTGATCCGCAATCCCACCAGCAGCAAAAAAGCAGACAACGCGGAACTTCATCCTATTTTGTTATATTATGCTAACGTAAACAAACACGCAGATTAAAATATCCTAAAACTTAAGCTACTCGAAAACATAGTCTGCTTTACTGCTGGCGCGACTGCGGATCACATCACCAGTAAATCAACAAAAGCGCCCCCCAATCAAGCAACGTTTTCACGTCTCACATATGTAACTGCTGGTGGTAATTGCGAATAACACCCAATATATAATATAAATTATATATGAGTACGTATGTATGTGCTATTAGTACAGTACATATATGATATTTAATTATTATATACTGTTGTATATAGCTATATGTGTATACGGGTAGTACACTTTACAAACGAGAGAGGAACGGCAGTGAGCATACGGAGAAAAAGACAGAGAGCCGAGCCTTATTCACCCTTAATCTATAAAATCTCACGTGAGAAGTATAGCGAGAAAGACTGGTCACACTTCACACTCGTCGATTGCTTTCGCTATGATGTACGCGACAGCTGTAGTCGCCATTTCCACTCCTCTCTTCGTAGGCGCACATTCAGTATACCCCTTCCACGGTCCACGCATCACCAAAGTATGCGCCTACATGCCTATTTCCACGTGAATCCGTAGGCACACACTCGGCATACCCTTTCCTCGCTTCTCAAATAAAAAAAAATGTGCACCTGGTTCGACCACTTGGCCATGATAAGGCGCTCACAACCGTGGCAAAAAGTGAGCTCGCGCCGTAGCATTGCAGTCAGCAATCTCTCTAATAATCTCTGGTACGGACATATTTAGGTTCGTTAGTCTTGAAGATGAAAAAACGTCTGATTTTTTAACAAAAATCGATTTTATTTTACTTTTAATGCTGAAGAAAAATGTGCAAAGACCTAAATCGAGTGTTCTTGGAATTTTGTTCAATATTTAGGTCACCGATAATGAAAAAAGAGTTATGAAGGAAGTGTAGCTTGAAATTCAAATTAAGCATTTTAGGGTATCCTGGAAAGTAAAAAATACATTTTATGTACTGCGTTCGGAGTTGATGATCCGGCTCGAAAGACCAATATTCTCGATAAAAGGATTGTCTCTGAAAAGCAGGAATTGGCCAGGTATGTGGACGGTTGTACGGAGCGAGTTGTTAGAACGAAGCAGCCGAGAGAAGACAAGTCCGGCTTTTTTGTGAGTTGACGACTTGGTTGACTGTGGCTCTTTTCGGAAATAATACGTTGGTTAAGTATTAAGTTGGTACCTACACCCACCCTGGCTTAACTAACTGACCGTGCGTTCGCACATGTAAACAATAGTTAATCAGCTGATCACATTTTGGCGCACTTTAAGCGCTTTTAAGGTTAAAGAGAGGACTTGAAAGCGCTCAAAGTGTGCCAAAACGTGACCAGCTGATTAACTATTGTTTACATGTGCGAACGCACGGTCAGTTAGTTAAGCCAGGGTGGGGGTAGGTACCAACCAAAAACTTAACCAACGCATCATTTCAGAACAGAGCCTGTGTCTTAGGAAGGAAGTGGGGGCTCAGTAAGGGCCACCATCACCAATGTAGGTGTAGCAGTTTGAGGTGCAGGCGTGCGATTCAAAACCAAACAGTGTGTAAGGTTCATTATTATTTACAGCTACAATTTTCTTTAAATAAGGTTTTAGCACAAAATCGTAACATAAGCCTCTTTTAAATAGTTGTTTTTTAATACGTGTACAAAGTTATAACAAAAATAAATCAAGTTTAATAAAAAAAATTGAAAGAATGATTTTATTTAAAAAAATAACATGACTGAATATGAGGTTCCTACGATCAGCAAACTCAGCATAGAACTGATATGGCATGACTGACACACTACGACTATAAGTGATGACGGTATACGGTAATGTAGACTTACTTATGTGACAACAGATCCGTCACACTGACATCAGAAGATCATGAATAGTACGTTTGTGTCAATGTGACGCCATTTTTTTTTAGTTACAGTACGCCATCTATGCTGAGTTTGCGGACCATAGGGACCAGAGGGACCTCATAGTAAATCAAAATTCTAACATTAATAATTATTAACAAAAATGAAACAGAATAAAATGTTCATGTCATATTCTAATGTTCCATAATGTTGTTATAAATTCTATGATTACTTTAGACTTTTTTTTAATACGTGTGTCTTATACAAATTAAAAATCTCTTCCTAAACAACAGTATCTACTCCCAAATTATTTTGAAGTTTTTATTGCATAAATATTTCTTATTAATTTTGTATCTTGATAAGGATACGTGTTATTGCCCACTCAAAAAACAATTTCAAAAAAAAATAAAATTTTTTTTCCTTCAAAATTTCACTGGTATATACGTATTAGGGGCCATTTATTAATTACGTAAGGTTCTCTGGGGGAGGGGGGGGTTAGAAAAACTATACATGCCCTTATCTGGGGGAAGGGAGGAGGGGTACCACATTCTTACGTAAGATTTCGCGTACAATGGATAATAAAATTATGTACAAATACATAAGATAAAAGAAATCATCATTTATACGATTTTGAAAATCTGGCTTGATATCTGTGCTGGTGAAAAATAATGGCTGTAGAAAGGACTACACTCTATTTTATAGTCCCTAGCTGCCACCGTAAACATATATTAACAACTTCTGCGCCGCGTGTATCGACTGTCAGATGTCAGCGTGAACCAGCACTTGTTTTTTCTTGCCGGGTATCTGCAATGGCTACGTACAACGATTTGTATCAAGCTTTTAACAAATGTTACGCGTGTAAGCTTACAAAAAAAAGGATTCAAGATGAGTGCAATAAGTGTTGGAATGATTTTAAGTAGTACACAGGAAGCGAGCTGAGCAGTGCTGTCGACAAGAAAATTTTAGACTCAAAAGCTAAGACCAAGTCTACTCAATCAAGTATCGTTAATTTTTTTACAAAGGTAACGTATACGATTTTTTCTAATTCTTTTCTACTGGACAAGTAGGTCAATTAGACTGGCCTTGTTGTTCGTCGCAGATGTTGTGATTTTTATTGCTCACGATGTTTGGAAGAACAAATTTGTATACAAATATATATATATATATATATATATACATATATTTTTTTTATAAAGATAGTGAACATGTCTCTCTGAGGCCAGTTCTTCTTAATATATATATATATATATATATATATATATATATATATATATATATATCACTGCGTACTAAGTTTCAATTGTTATTTTTTATCTATGTGGCTTCCTGCTCAAGATATCGCCTATTTTAAAGTAGTAGTATAGTATACGCACGAATATATATATATATATATATATATATATATATATATATATATATATATATATTCGTGCGTACACTATACTACTACTTTAAAATAGGCGATATCTTGAGCAGGAAGCCACATAGATAAAAAATAACAATTGAAACTTAGTACGCAGTGATAAAAAGTTTCATGTCTTTTTTATAGGCATCCACTTTATTAAAAGTAATTAGTAGTAGCGAGTCTCACCATTCTGAAAAAAGCTGCAGCAATCAAACACCTACAAACAATTTTTGTACTAATCAAGAAATCGTCGAAGTTAATCACAGGCGCTCCCAGCGTATCACAGCCAAAATCGCGAAGCGCGGCAGAGAAGTGCTGTGCCGTACGATCCATCCTCAAACTATTGGGGAAGATGTCAAATGGTTAGAGGAAGATGAGGTGCCAATGAACGTGCCAGATGAAGTAGCATCTGCTGCTGATACGTCTGATGAACTGCCGATTGTCTCTGACTAGGCAACATGGCTAGCCAACCCTTTTAGCCCAGCCGACGAATAAAATCATAGTATTCAGAGTTTATCAAGATTTAATGAGCTTCGTACTTTTCATTTGTTTCTTAAATCTAGTCGCTCATTGCGCCATTAACTTGTAGTTTTTTAAAGATATTAGGATGTTTGTAATTTTGTTCAAAATGACCTCATCTTACCTTAAGTTATTACAAATTGTCCAAAGAAAAAATAATCATTCATCTTTTAAACAAATGACTGTGATTTATGCCAAATAATGTATGTACGTTGAAATCGTATAAAAAATATTTGATAATAAGTGAAAAAAAAAATTGAGTATTTTATGCTTTTTACAAAAAATATAGGCACAATCTTACGTAAGAAAGGGGGGGGGTGTATTCTTACGTGTCCTTACATTGGGGTAGGGGGGGGGTCAAAAATGGTGAAAATCGCTCTTACATAATTGATGCATGGCCCCTTAGGGTGATTCTCAGTAAAAATGTTTTTAAATTTCTTCGCTTCCAAGTATTGTGAAAAATTCAAGATTTTGTGCACGACTAATCAGATTTCTTATCACAAATGACGCCATACAGTCGAATCTGCCAATCATAATAAAGAAAAAAATGTTTGAAAATTAAAATAAAAATTAGTAAAAAAATACAACAATCAACATTTTTGCCGTTACTGATATTTCAGTTTATTCATTTAAATAATGATATAAATATTTCAGTTTTTCTACATCCCGATGAGAAATCCTGATTGGGTGCACATGAGTATAAATGCACAACTAACGGCGAGTAGGAAGGTTTTTCTTCCAAGTTTTGCTTAGCTGGAAAATGTGCATTGTACAAGTGAAGGAAAGAATCTAAAAATTGTGTTTAAAAATTTTTAAATAACAATTCATTGACAACTCTTAATGACAATAGAATGTAATGTAAAAATATGCCCTTACTTTATAGCACGGAGTATAGCTTCTCAGTTACTGCCTTTATGACAGTAAAGTATCGTTGAAGTGCACGACTATATCGATAGGCTGTAGGCATGCGCGTCTGCGCGAGCGTATGTGTGTTTGTGTTAGAGGAGAAGCATGTACAGCGCCAGTCAGGTGTGCGTGCAGTTCTGATTTGACCATAGTTAAATGCACACGCAACATTTAGCTCTCCTTGAATTTTATAAAGTCTGTGCACACATAAAGTCAGTTATAGTCAGTCATCAGTTAGTTTTTGTCAAGTCAGTAAAATAAATAATTTTGTAAAATAAATCTATAAAGTCGTCTCCTCATTTCCTCACCCTATAACCCTAAGGTTATGGGCCCAGCACGCTTCCACTGCGCTTTTCTTTCGTGTGTGTTTTACTTTTTCGTGTCCCCGGGAGGAAAATGGTTAACAGGAAACCAGCTCTGGCTGAGGAGAAGAGCGAGGAGATTGCGACTTCAGTCGACGAGAAGCTTCCGGTGACCGGGACTGAGGATGAGGCCGTGGCAATGGTGTTGCCCCCAGGATCTTCCGAGGCGACAAGCACAGCTCGGCTTGAGGTACAAAATGTCGGTAAGTGATAGCAATATCATTAAGTGTTTTATGTCGAATCTTGGAGACAGTGCTACGGCAAGAGGCAGTCAAAAACAAGAAAAGGTCAGCGAGTTTCTAGAAGAACTCGGGAAAAATATGATTGTCTACTCGCACGTGATGACAAAAGCGCTGCGGGCGCGTGCTCGGTTGTTTTCGAATGTGCGGGAAAAGACAGGGGGAGGGAACGAGCAGAGAGAAAGCTTTTGCTCTCCGTCTTACTAACATGAGACCACATGGCCCCTCTCGCGCGCATTGTACAGCGATGCGTGACTTCTAACCACAAAATAATTCTCTCTCTCAGTTTCCGCCGTAGTAACTGTGTGCGTGCTTGGTCGGTGTTTTGTTTTGGCTTAAACGAAGGCAGTAAGGGTGATACATAAACACTCTGGGTGTTTCATAGGTCAGTATAAATGTTCGAATTTTGAAGATCGGCAAATGTTTAACAAAACACGCGTCTTATTTTCTTCATCATCATATATCGCTAATTAAAAAGTAACTATCGGTGGCTTGCGAGACTTTTTGTTTTTTGCGCGTTAAACTCTACTTTCCTTGGGGCTTTGGAACAGAACGGACGTGTCACGATATTAGCAATCTAACCTAGAGCTTTGGATCGTTATATTTTTTCCTTCAACGTCTCATCGTCATTGACGAAAAAGTTTCTACCGTCTCCCAACGAGATCAAACGAGGGTGCTCACTACACTTCAACATCGTCTCCCCACGAGACTCAAATTATTTCGTGGCGACGAAAATGCGGTCCTGCCTGGCCAGCAGACCCGAAAAAGCCGAGCGCCAGCTCGCATAACCAGACGCTCCCCCTTGGGAAGCTTTCGAAGCTCACGACTTTAAGGTACATTTTCACCTCATGCAACATACACATATTCACATACATACTCACAAGAACGATCGCTGTATCGGTTATTATTAATGACTGTATCACATTCTTGTATATTAACACGAACAATAAAACAGGTTTTTTACCGAAAGGTTTTTTCCTGTAATGAATATCTTTTATTTACATCACTACTAACAACCCATAAAATAACCAATAAACAATAATAATATTGAGAGCGACGCTTACCCCTAAGGTCATACTCTCATTGCGACATAAAAATTAAAATTTAAATAGTCGCCCACGCTACATTTTTTCGTGCCTCCTGTGAGGTATGAGCCACAACACGAGCTGAGGATATCGGTGTTCCAGTCACACTTCGTCGCGCACTGCTGCGGCTCAACAACATCATCACCTATTAGTCTCGCGAACTCGAGATATCCTGCGATCAACACCGTCATATTCACTCGCCAACGCCACGCATCACGCCACTCCATTCCTCCAGCGGTGGATCGCCTCGCTATCCTTCAGCACAGCTTCCAACTACGACCTTGATACAAGAGATAAGTCCTTTATCCCTATAAGCATATCCTTTCTCGCATTGCCATTTTTTCCTGTACTCTTGTGTCCGTCTGAAAATTTTGTTCGGTATCCTAACCTTGTGCCCTTACCAGTCATTTGTACATTACGCCACTCGCGTCATTAGTGTTTTTAATAATATAACCTAGCGTTCAATAACTTTTGTTCGCGAAGATGGCTCAAGCAAAGCGCGTCGCGCTTATTTTGCAAAAAGGGGTTTCATTCAACAATCAGCTGCTAGAGACCAAAACCGCGCTTAATAACGAATTGGTTTCCGCGAATGATGCTGCTCTACGTCTAGAGCTTTTAACAGATGCGTTGAGAAAATACGAAGACTATCATGATGAATTGGCATCATTGGAGCCAGATCACGATCGTCTTGGTGAGTTGGCGGGCTGGCGAGGAGGGTTTTTCCAGGTCGCCAGTCGGCTTCAGGCACTGCGGCCTCCTCCTCCGGTTGATCCTTCCTTTGCCGCGCTAGCTAATTCAACCTTTGCCGAAAAGCCTAAGCTTCCAAAGCTTCCGGTAACTGAGATACCTTTATTCAACGGAAACGTCGATGGCTGGCTTTCTTCTAAAAATGCTTTCAAATCAATTATAAGTTCTCGCACAGATATTAACGATGTTACAAAATTGACTTATTTAAAAAGCGCAATGCGTAATGAAGCTCTCACTAAAATTGGTCCTTTATCCTTGTCAGCAGAAAATTACCCAAAGGCTTGGAAACTTCTTTCCGACTCTTACGAGAGAAAGCGCGTACTGGTTTTCAAGCATCTGGATGCCCTGATCGACCTAACGCATTTACAAAAGGCTACTTCTGCCGGTCTATCGGCTCTAGCAGACACAGTAGAGCAGCATCTCACCACTTTGGACGCGTTAAAAATTGATGGGAGGACGCGTCAGCTTATTCGAGTAATTGAAAGGGCTCTTCCTGCTTCCACTCACAATAGATGGGAGGAATCTTTGACCCTCGATGAGCTTCCGAATTAAAAAAAGTTACTTGGGTATATTCGTGAATCAGCTTTCCGGATTATCGTCATAGAATCCACATCTAAAAATTCCGATCATGGGCAAAAGCGCGTGTTCGAGCAAACAAATTTTCATACGAGAAAATTTCAACGCAAAGAAGTGGACGCTCGCGCTTTAACTACAAGCTTAAAAAGCTCTTGCGTTTGTTGCGGTTCCGAACATCTTCTTTTTAGATGCCCCTCGTTCAACAAACTCAATGTTAATCAACGATGGTCCCTCGTAAAAGAAAAAAGATTGTGCTTTAATTGTCTGCGTTCTCATGCAGGAGCTTGCTCCTCTAGCTCTTGTAAAAAATGTAACAAAAAACATCATACATCATTGCACAATGATTTTCAAACTAACGCGATGTCGAACGCAGCTACTACCTCGATCGCTTCCTCTAATGATAAACTTACCCCGAAGCGTAATGATTGACTAGCAGAGAAAGTGTTGAATACCGATGCGAGTGATGCGCGATCTCAGCTCATGACTACTGCTGTGGTGTTCGTTTTAAATGCACAAAGCAATTTTATTCGAGCTCGCGCGCTACTTGACACTTGTGCGACCGTAAATTTAATATCAACTAAATTAGCCAACTCTTTAAGTCTACCTTTAGAAAACTGTTCTGTAACGATAGGAGCGATAAATGAATTAAATACAGAGTGTCGTCAATGCGTAAAAATCAAAATTAAATCCGTTTATAATAATTTTTCTAAAAATCTTACATGTTTAATTATTCCGCAAATTGCTGGATTGGTGCCATCAGAAAAATTTCCTCGTGATTTAGTCAAGCTACCGAGTGGTATGCAACTTGCGGATCCACAATTTCACATGCCGCATTGTGTTGATTTATTAATCGGCTCGGGCATTACTCTATCTTTGTTTTCTATCGGACAAATAAAGCTTACTCCTAATCCGTGTAATATTTGCGCAGAAGTCGTTGCTAGGTTGGATTATCGCAGGAGGATTACATAACAAGTGTATTAAACAACTCTCAACTTGTAATTATACTGTTTTAAAAACCGATTATGTACAGAAAGAACAGCTTGAAGATCTATCACGAATTATGAATAGATTCTGGAAGGTAGAAGATGTTCCTCGCAAAAAAGATGTGAAGAAATCTGAGGAGTCTTTAATCGAAGCTCATTATATTCAAAATACGACTCGAGAAGCTAATGGGCGGTACGTAGTTCGTTTGCCTTTTCGCGCGGGGGTGGAAGATTTAGGTGACTCAAAAACTACGGCTTTAAGGCAATTTTATCCACTCGAACGACGATTGAATTCAAATCCCGAACTTAAGACTGAATATTTTCGAGTAATGCAAGATTACATTGACCAGGGGCATATGTCGGTTGTTAAAAACGAAAGTAAGGTCAGTTATTTTATGCCGCAGCATCCGGTGTTCAAACCATCTAGCATAACTACCAAAGTACGAGCCGTATTCAACGCTTCAAGTAAAACTGATAAGGGGGTTTCACTGAACGACGTGCTTATGGTAGGTCCGACAATTCAGGAAAAACTTTTCCATCATCTACTTAGATTTCGAACATACGTTTATGTTATTACAGCTGACATCACGCAAATGTATCGACAGATATTAGTAGACTCTCGCGATCGAAAATACCAATGTATATTTTGGTACAACAAGGACGTGCAGATTAAACCCTTTGAAATGAACACCGTAACTTTCGGTAACGCCTCCACGGCTTTTTTATCTATTCGTACAGTACAAAAATTATCAGACGATGAAGGCGCGAAATTTCCTTTGGCTCAATCAATTTTAAAGCATCATTTTTACGTTGACGATCTTATAACTGGTACAAATTCTTTTAAAGAAATACGCATGATACGTGAGCAAGTCACCGGTTTACTGGCTCTCGCTGGTTTTGATATCAGAAAATGGATTTCTAACGAAACTAATGCGTTTAATAGCGAGGACGAAAAAGTTTTTCACGAGGATCAAAATCAAAATTCTACTTCGGACACAAAAACTCTTGGAATTGCTTGGAGCTCAAAATACGATGTGTTTATATTTTCAGTAAAACCGGTAAATTCTCTTCAAAAAATTACAAAGCGATTCATTCTTTCAGAAATCGCTAAAATTTTTGACCCGTTAAGATTATTAGGCCCAGTAGTGTTTGGAGCAAAAGTTATTATGCAAAAATGTTGGTGCACGCAGATTGGTTGGGACGAATCGGTTCCCCACGAATTGCATACGTCATGGACTACTTTCGCTAATCAAATCGGGCTAATACAAAATTTTAGAGTCGAGCGAAAAATAGTTATCGATAAGTATGACCGCGTAGATATCATCGGTTTCTGCGACGCTAGCAAATTAGGTTACGGCGTTTGTCTATACGTCAGATTGGTAGATACGTCCGGTAAGGTCTTGGTTAGATTGGCATGCGCCAAATCACGCGTAGCACCTATTAAAGTTTCCTTTACCATCCCGCGTTTGGAACTCTGCGGCGCGCTACTCCTTGCAAGACTCTATGGAGAGAGCTGTGAAGCGTTTGAGTTTCCTATTCAAAGCGTCATTTTCTGGTGCGATTCTACCATCGTTCTTCACAAGCTTAGAAGATCGCCTCGTGATCTTGATGTTTTTGATGCTAATCAAATTGGGAAAATTCAAACACTTGTTGGCGGAGTAGAGTGGCGGCACGTGCGATCGGCTGATAATCCTGCTGATGCTCTGTCTCGCGGTCAAACACCTTCAGAATTTTTGCGCAATTCGACCTGGCTTTCTGGTCCGAAATGGCTCGTTCAACACGAATCATCTTGGCCCGAGAGCGTTATTATTGCATCGCCTATTTCTCCTACCCGTAGCATCTGTTTAACGACCATGACCCGCTGCGATTTGTTTTTAAGATTTTCCGACTTTTATCGTTTAACCAGATTCGTGGCACGATGTCTGCGTTTTAAAAATTTAAATCGTAAGTTTCGCGGTAAGACTATCGATGTGGAAGAAAAGCTGGGGGCAAAAAAAACAATTTTACGACTCATACAATCAGAGCGGTTTTCAACGGAGATAAATTTACTTAAAGAAGGGAAAGAATCACGTTTGAAGTATTTCAATCCTTTTATTGACCCAGACGGTCTTTTACGTGTAGGTGGACGGTTGCGGAACTCCTCCGTCTCAGACGATCACAAATATCCGATACTCTTACCATCGAAACATAAAATATTCGATCTGATCATTCGAAAAATACACGCGTCAAACGGACATTTAGGTATCCAATCTACGTTGAGTTTTCTCAGACACAAATATTGGATCTTGGACGGAAAAAATCAGGTGCGCAGGATAGTGCAGCATTGCGTTACTTGTCTCCGTCATAAACCTAAATTAATGCAGGCCAAGATGGGCGATTTGCCTGAGTCTCGAGTCAACGCGGCACCGGCGTTCAGCAAAGTCGGCACTGATTTTTTCGGTCCAGTCTTTATAAAAGAGAAAAAATATCGAAATCGCAGTAAAGTAAAGGCCTACGGTTGTGTATTTATTTTTATGAGCTCCAAAGCTGTACATATTGAAATCATTACCGATCTCACGACCGAAGGGTTTCTCGGCGGTTTTAGACGTTTTATAGCCCGTCGAGGAATTCCTTCCCACGTCTACTCCGACAACGGAACAAACTACGTCGGAGCAAACAACCAAATAAAAAGTCTCTATGACTTTTTGAAATCTGATGCTTTGAAACGTAATATTCATGACTACGCAGTTCAAAAAAACATTATCTGGCATTTTATTCCCCCTTTGTCCCCTCATTTCGGTGGGATTTGGGAATCGACGGTAAACCTTTTTAAACATCATTTGAATCGTGTCATTGGTAATAAATTACTAACGTATGAGGAATATAACACCTTAGCGGCCGAAATCGAAGGTATTTTGAATTCTCGGCCCATTTGTACACTATCTTCAGATCCCAACGATCCTTTAGCACTTACTCCTGCACATTTATTAATAGGGAGACCCGTTTCCCTATTGCCTACTAATGATTTCGACGGCATTCCAGATAATCGTTTGTCCTCTTGGAATTTCATATCCAGAGCTAGAGAGGATTTTTGGAAAAGATGGCATATTGAATATTTGAGCGAGCTTCAGAAGAGACAAAAGTGGCAGGGAGAAAAGGGAGAAATTAAGATGGACTCTGTCGTCCTTTTAATGGAAAAAAACATTCCTTGCGCTAATTGGAGGCTGGGCGTAGTCGTTGGGATTCACCCTGGAGAGGATGGCGTGGTGCGAGTGGCTTCAGTGAAAACGATTAACGGCATATACAAGCGAAATATTTCGCACCTTTGTCCTTTGCCAGAAGAAGGACGTAACGTTCCATAAAGAAATTGTTTTTTATTCAACTTCTTTTTCAAAATTTTCTATCATGAAAACATTCATTTATTAATGCAACACTGCGTAAATTTGTTATTCGCGTTTTTTTGCACTTTTAACATTTATATGCATTGTTCTTTCCTAAATTTGTAATTACTCAATGAATTATAATTAGAGTCTGAATTATTTCCAAGAAATCTTGTGCTCATGTTTGTTTAATTTTAAGCATACTTAAGAGACATTTACAATTACCGAAATCAATATTACACAACACTTTGCTCATCCTATTGTTTCGCAAGCGCGGGGGAGTATGTTTCATAGGTCAGTATAAATGTTCGAATTTTGAAGATCGGCAAATGTTTAACAAAACACGCGTCTTATTTTCTTCATCATCATATATCGCTAATTAAAAAGTAACTATCGGTGGCTTGCGAGACTTTTTGTTTCTTGCGCGTTTAACTTCACTTTCCTTGGGGCTTTGGAACAGAACGGACGTGTCACGATATTAGCAATCTAACCTAGAGCTTTGGATCGTTACATTTTTTCCTTCAACGTCTCATCGTCATCGACGAAAAAGTTTCTACCGTCTCCCAACGAGATCAAACGAGGGTGCTCACTACACTTCAACATCGTCTCCCCACGAGACTCAAATTATTTCGTGGCGACGAAAATGCGGTCCTGCCTGGCCAGCAGACCCGAGAAAGCCGAGCGCCAGCTCGCATAACCAGACTCTCCCCCTTGGGAAGCTTTCGAAGCTCACGACTCTAAGGTACATTTTCACCTCATGCAACATACACATATTCACATACATACTCACAAGAACGATCGCTGTATCGGTTATTATTAATGACTGTATCACATTCTTGTATATTAACACGAACAATAAAACAGGTTTTTTACCGAAAGATTTTTTCCTGTAATGAATATCTTTTATTTACATCACTACTAACAACCCATAAAATAACCAATAAACAATAATAATATTGAGAGCGACGCTTACCCCTAAGGTCTTACTCTCATTGCGACATAAAAATTGAAATTTAAATAATCGCCCACGCTACACTGGGATCGATACATCAAAGGCAGATATCTCATATAAAATAACAATGAGAGACAGTCCGTTTAATATTTTCCGTATAGAAGGCAGCAAATTTCTTTAAGTTGAGCGGACTTTCGATGCTCTGTCAAGAGCTTGTCACGGCATTTGTCTGCACGTAGGGCCAAATGTACGAGACTCGGAAGTCGTGTTATCGGCGGACGAAAGCTGCATCAGGGCCCATGTCGGAAGTGATATTATAAACGTCAAAGGTGTGTAATATACATTCTTAAATTTTTCGCTGTGACCTGCACAGTTACGTGAGGCTTGTGTTCGGCCACGCAGAACTGTGTAGGTGCCCAGCACACAATAGTGCTTTGTGTTCGAGTAGGTTTGTGTGCACCGGGCCGAGTGACTAAAAACGACTTGTGTTCAGTCAGTCTAGGTTAACTCTCTAAAGACTCCTGATATTTGTTGTGTTTTAGAATTCCTGATTGAAAACGACATTTTGTACTTGCTGAATTTTTTCGACCTTAAGGGCAGAAAACTAATATTACCAGGAGATCTTTTCAAGGAAGATTTCGAAAATGGAAATTCTGCTCAGAATTAATCCGGGTTATTTGTAAAGTCGATCGATGTGAATAAGACAGTTGATGAGATTAAGTCGGTTTATGAAACGTCTGATACTGATGCTCTAAATGCCATCGGTAATGACAGAAAACGTGTCGAGAAATTTAAATTAGACGTTTATTAGAAATTTAAATAGAAACGGTGCCAGATAAATATAAATGGTCGAATGCAGTGCTTGAACGACAGTTGACGTGAGACGAAAATAAATTTTCAAAAATTACAGAAAACACTCCAACGCAAAGACTCGAAAACGTGATGGCCGAATTCGACCGAATGTTAAAAAGGCAAGAGGAAGAAAACAGGAAGGCGGCAGAGGAAAGGAGGAAGGCTGAAGAGGAAAGGCAGGAAGGAGAGCGGGCAAGGGAGGAGTTCTACTCGGTACTGCAAAATTTTGATCAAAGGCTTAATAGGTGGAACGAAAGGCTGGTGAGACTCGAGGCACCAGCCACGTCCGGACTTCCCTCACACTCCACGCCAAGACCTAGAAGAAACCAGGTGAGCATTAAAGAAAAACCTAAAAATTTCTTCGACGAAACAAAGGCAGATAACGTTTCCAAAAGTGGCGTAGAACTTATTGCTACAACCATTTCGAACTCAATAAATTCCAGTCTCGGGCGTGAATCTCTTAATTTCTTTAATTATAGTCCAACTAAAGATGTTTAATTTAAAGTCTTTTACGATTAATTAAAGTCAAAACTCCGGTCAAAGGGACTACTGTATGTCATTGATCCTTCGGTTAAAAGTTTAGAGTCAATAAGTGAAGATGGGGTTCGTGATGATAAGGTAAAAGTCCGAGATCTACTATTGAACAGAGTAACTAAGAGATATCATCTTAGAATATTGCGATTGCAAGACCCGATTAAAATTTCAGGAAGTCTGAAAGATTTTAAAAGGGGAGAAACACAAATCACTACGGCCGCGATTCGGAGAAATTTGTATGACATTAAATTCAATAAAGGGAAAGAATCAGTGTCTAAATTTATTGAAAGATTTGAAGAATTGGTAAGAAACTATGAGGTTATAAGAACGTCTGGTCCCTTTTCTGAAGAAGAAAAGAGAGATGCCTTTTATACTGCTGTGGTTGGAGTGGTACCTAGCGTGCAGGTGACAGATTTCACCCTTAAAATGCAAAGCAAAGACGGAAAGGGTATGACATACGAAAACCTTATATCGTACATGTTAAAGATTGAGTCTGAAGGCCTGGCAGAAGCAACCGGAGGCCGACCCACGAGAGCGGCGTTGGCAGCATCTTGGCCCCAGGATCGCCTTCGGTGCTTCAACTATGACGACTGGGATCATATGGCAGACCAATGCCCGAAGGCTGGAACCGGGCTCAAAAAGTGCTACATCTATGGTACTTTTGTAAATCACATACCAGCTCACAAGAAGCGCAGCCCAAGATGTGGTGAGCAATTTATGTCAGATTCATGGGATTTTAAAAGGCAGGGGCGAGGAAGCAGAGGGAATCGAGGTGGCCGCGGCCGTGACGGTGGCGGTGGCCAGGGCCGCTCAAATTCCCGGGTTCTTAGGCAGAAAAGAGACTCTATCACGTCAGAGATAAAAGAGACTCCAAAAAATAGAAATTTTCTGACCAGGACCGAAATACTAAGGGAAAACAAAACGCGTCGGGTTCAAATGAGGGTGAGTCTCTGACTTTGATTGAGCCTCTCAAAACTCTGTTTTTGAACTCTGTAGATTGGGTAAATAATTTAAAACCAGATGGGACTGATTAAATTAAACTCATTGCCGATTCCGGAGCGACCGACCATTTGATTAAGTCGGAAAAGATTTTTGAAAACCTCGACAGAAAAAAAATTGGAGAAATTAAATGTGCAAATTCAGACTTATCTGCAGATTTGAGAACGGAGGGAGTGGGAAGTATGGTACTTAGAAATAGTAACAACGAGGTTAAGTGAAATGGAGTAGTTTGTGCTCGGGACTTGGTCGGGAATTTACTCTCTTTACGTAAATTTGCTGACATGGGTCTGTCCATCTATTTAGATGATAAAGAGATTAGCATCTTCAACCCTGAAACAGAAAATGTCTGGATATCACGAATAAATCAAAAACCGTATTAGACAGTCGAATTCATAAAGTTAGATAACATCAGAAAGCCTGATCAAAGACAGATCGAAAGTGGTAAAAGTATAAAAATACTAATGGCAGTGTCAGAAGCACAAAGTTGTCCTGAAAATTCAGCTCCGGAAAGCATGAACTTAACAAATAACTCGAAGAGCTTGATCGGAAGGGTAGATGTAGATGATAGTTTCTTTGACGACGTGTTTCTGATACAAGATAGAAAGTTTTATGATGTCGGGACAGTTGAGACTAAGTTAATAAATGAAGTGCAGAGTCCATTCTCTGAAAAATATAAAATATTTAAAGACAATAACAGGGCTATGCTGTGGCATGTCAGATTGGGACATGCGTCATTGGAATATATCAGGGAATCGCAGAAAGAATTATCGCATATTAAAAGTATCAAGAAATCTGTCTTTAGTGATACAATAAGGACGTGTGACGTGTGTCTGAGGACAAAGTCTTAAAAATTGCCTTTCCCCTCCGAGCGAGAAAGAAAAGCCAGACCACTTCAGATCATTCATTCAGACACAATGGGAGTAATAAGTCCGTCATCATTTCTGAAAAGGTACATATTTATCTCTGAATTATATTGATGAATGCTCAAGATTTACCATGGCGTACCCGAAGAAAAACAAAAGTGATACGGGTGAATGCTTAGAAAACTTCATCGAAGGCTGTAAAAATCTGTTGGGATATGATACTAAAATGTGTTACCTAAGGTCAGACCAGGGTATAGAATTTACGGAAGGATCAACCCGAAAAGTGTTAGACAGTCTTGGAGCGGAACTCCAGTTGAGCTGTCCGGATACCCCCAAATTAAACGGCACGTCGGAAAGGCTGAATAAAACCACTTAAATGAAAGTCAGAGCTCTCATGTATGATTCGGGACTCCCGGAAAATATGTGGGACATGGCCTTTAACGCGGCAGTTTTTGCGTACAATTGCACTCCACATAGTTCAAATAATATTGGGATTCCTTTGGCGAATCTAAACAAAAGGAAAGAAATAAGTCAAATGAAAAGATTTGGTTGTGTCTCCTATATGAGAGTTTAGAGAAATACAGACACAAAATTCCAGGCCAAAGGAAAAAGAGCATTTATGGTGGGTTACACACCCACAGGATATCAGCTGCTTTGCCCTGACGGAGAAAAATCCTACGAGAGTAGGGACGTCAGATCCAACGAACGTTTTGTTGGAGATATATATGGCAAAAGTTCGATTAAAAACTGGGAGAACGTGACAGTAGATATAAAACTAGATGAGTGGTTTTTGATCTTCGTGAAAGAAAGGTAAGAGATGACAATATTAGAGTGAGAGCCTCCAGTCGTACGAAGAAAACCAGGAATGCCGAAAAAGTCAACAGAGTTAGTAGCAAACATGGCAGATACCAACCTGAAGTATAAAAATCCAGTTATAGATGTCAGTTTTGCGGGTTTGGCTATTGCTGACGACCTCATAAAAAATCTAACTTTTAAAAAATATGATACAGACATGATAGATAAAGATACGTCTGCAGAAGATCTCACTCACTACCTGCTTCTGGCTGAAATAAATGAAGACCCATCTTCATATGAAGAAGCAATAAAGGCAGCATATCGGGAAGGCTGGATTTAAGCTGTACAATATAAGCTTGATTCAATGGCGAAAAACGATGTATGGATTCTTACAGACAGACCGGTGGGTGTTATAGACGGCAGACGCCTAAATACAATTGACTCTCACTGGGTGCTTAAGAAGAAGGTTGACTCTCGAGGGCAGAAAAAATACAAGGCACGGCTGGTAATTCGGGGATTCAAAGACAAAAATGCATACGATTTGACAGAAACTAACGCTCTGGTGTCGAGATTGACCTTGATCAGAACGCTTCTAGCTCTGGTAAATAAATTAAATCTGAATACATGTCAGCTAGACGTAAAAACAGCTTTTTTGAATGGTACTCTTCATGATGAAATATATATGGAGATATCAGAAGGTTTAAACTGCACAGACCAAGAACGTCAGAATAAAGTCTGTTAGCTGCAAAAGGCCTTGTATGGGCTAAGGGTCAGTCCTAAAAAACGGCATGAAAGATTTTCAGAAGCAGCTATTGAAATAGGTTTGAAGTCACACATTTTAGAACCATGTCTGTTTACTTGGCACGAGGCAGACAAAATTCTTATTTTAGTTATATATGTTGATGATATGATTATTGCAAGTAATGATCCAAATCGCTTAAAGTTTGTTAAAAAAAGTCTGCAAAGCGAATTTGAGATGACGGATCTCGGTAAAGTAGAATCTTTTCTAGGTATCAAAGTCAGAAGAGACAGGGAGAGGTAGGTCTTGACCTTGACTCAGACTGATTATATAGATGAAATTTTAGCTCAATTTGGGTTCGACAATTCAACACTCGTGAAAACTCCTATGGTCACTGGACATGTGTTGAATTAACAAAGAAAACAAAGAGAACAATCTGAAAGGCTGGATGATTTAAAGGAGACAAAATTGACAGAAAATGTTCCTTACCGAGAGGCTGAGGGCTGTCTATTATACGTAGCTAACACTGTACGCCCAGACATCAGCTATGCTGTAAATGTACTCAGTCGACATCAGATAAATCCAACTGATGATGATGGTCAAAAGAGTGTTCCGGTACTTGGCAGGCACTAAATATTTTGGTCTAAAGTTCTTAGGAAGGCAGGACAACTTAAAAGCATTTTCGGATTTTGGTGATTGCAAGGGCTCTCTGACTACGAGCCGGTATGTCATCAAACTCTTCGGAGATTCTGTAGCCTGGAGAACTCACAAGCAAACTTACGTAGCATTGTCAACATGTCAAGCTGAATACGTGGCACGAAGTGAATCATGTAGAGAATTGATGGCAGGAGACAACTCTCTCAAAATCATCCTAAACAAGACTTGTTGTCCAGCTGATCTATGGTGCGATAATTAGGCAGCTGAGTTGAATTCGAAAATAAGTAGAAGCGGGAAATTGAGACATATGACAGAAATTCATAAACATTATGTCAAAGAATGTGTGACTTATGGCAGAGTAAATGTAAGGTGGTTAAGTGCTAAAGAACAAACAGCTGACATTTTTACAAAACCCTTGCTCATCGAGCTCCATGAAAAATTCAGAAATCATATCTTTAATGAAGTCTATTACTAAAATAAATGATTAATATGACACACTCTGTTTCAGACAAGAAGTAAGGTGCTCGCTGGACGACCGTGATCCCTGGCCTGTTTGAATCTTGTTGCCAATGCCATGGAAAATCTATACTTAAAATATTATTACTGTGTGAATTAAATTTATATCTATTTTTGTATTTTTATATTTCATTAGCTATCTCAAGTCGGGAGAGAATGTTGAAGTGCACGACTGTATCGATCGGCTGTAGGCATGCGCGTCTGCGCGAGCGAATGTGTGTTTGTGTTAGAGGAGAGGCATGTACAGCGCCAGTCAGGTGTGCATGCAGTTCTAATTTGACCACAGTCAAGTGCTCAACCCTTCGAGTATTCTATTACATCTTTTGATATAAGTTTCTTAAAAACACATGTCACATATTTAATCAATCCAGCCCCAAAATTAATAGTAGACAGTAGCAACTATTGTCTACGTCACTAGTTGTCAATAAATCTTGTTGCTTTTAAGTTGATCAACATATGTACAATAATTTAGTGGAGAATAAGTTACTCTATTATTATCTTGCGTGGAAATATCCAGTAAGTCTGAGCTGTTTGACAGAATCACATTACTATTATTCAGATGAGAACGCTTCGCGACACGATATTTTTGAGCCCTTTCTTTATTTAACAATGAATACCGTTTTAATTCGTCACTCATTTTTAGAGAAAAATTTTTAGTTACTTCTAATTTATGGAACTGATTCAATTTGTAATATTCTTTCTGTTCGACTGCATCTAAAAATCAATTTTTATTTTGCAGCTTAGCAAGGCCCCTGGACTATCGAGGTAGCCCCTTGAGATTTCTGATCGGGATTGTCGATTATAAAATGGTGGATGCAATTAAAATTTTTTTTCTGATGTATTAGCTATTTTTTTTTAATAAGCTTTCATAAGGCTTCTGTTTATTTGGGTTTGAGAATTATGCATGTTCTTATTTTTAACAAAACTTACAGAGTATATCCTATTCTAAAGGTAAACGTATGTATATATGATGTGAAAAGCTTTGTATGTCTAATTTAATCACAATATGGCGTCTTTTGAAATGTGCACAGAACAGAATGAGAATTAAATGTCGCATTGACACACCCCTGCTTATGGAAATCGCGAAATTTATCGTATAATAAATTATACAAGTTGTATGATTATCATGCAAAAAGTCACGTGACGTTATCGAGAAAAATGTTACGCAAGTTATCAAGTGATTTGTCGTATAAATAGTTGTGCGATTTTTCTAAAAATGTAGTAAATAAAACTTGTATTCCTAATGTTCTAATTGTATTAAAAATAACTCACTGCTTTTAATGAAGATATCAATCACTGTAACATTAACTAATATAACGACAGTGACACTAACAAAAATCAGATTATTACGAAAATGATGACAACAATGAGGACAATGGTAACAAGAATAACAAAAATATGGATGTGGATGACAACGTCAAAGTCAGTGAAGGCTCTACATCTTTAAAGCTTTTTTTCATATTAATTTTTTAAGTAACAAGTGTTAAGGTGCTAAGCACTTATAGGCTTGCATTGCAAAACATTGAATAACTAATCCTTTTAGGACTACTTGTAAAACTACTCTGTTAAAAAAACTACATCGATAACCACATGGAAAAATTACGTGACTGAATAAAACTACCTTATAGTCTTAAAACCACGTTGTTACTTGAAAACCATATCAGTTTTTAATTTAAAAAAATCGCTAAAAATACGAAACATCAGTAAGTTATGAGATCAAATAACTTTTTAACAGTAAATCTACTTTGCCCATTAGAAAATATCTTACAAAACTATTCAGTTTCTAAGAAACTATGTTTTCAAAAGTATGTTGTTAGTTTAGACAAAAAACCATATGACAGTCAAGTAAGATCAATATGTAACTGTACAAAAACTACATTAAACTATATGGTTCTATTGATGAGATTTCTTTTTTAACACAAAAATATTGTATCTACGCACATAACATATTAACTATAAGAGTACGTGAGATGGTAAATTTAATTTTCGACGAAGGAGAAAAATAACTCGTGTGGTTTACTAAGTAAACACATTCAAATACAAGCTGTTAAAGATAAAGTAAGTTTTTTTTACGTATCTCTTAGTTGAACTACCACTAACGCTTTATAAAAGTTCATTAAGATATTTTATATTGATCATGCAAAAAAAAGTAAATATTTCACATTTCATTTGAAAAAATTGATGTTATTGTATGAACTTAAATTCAGATTTAAATGGTATAAATGCATTTTTTAATATAAGTATTAATTTCATTAGTATACTTCATAATATTGATAATAATATAAAATTTTGACTTTGAGCTCGAATAATTTTTTAAACAATGTACTTAAAAAAAAAAATCATTAAGGATCATTCTTTAAGATTAAATTTAAGACAAAAATTCTATATAAAAATATATAAGACTAATGACTTATAGGTCTATTTGTCCCCGAATCCTGAAATTTATAATAACGGAAAAAATTTTCTCACATTATTTCCATAGAAAACTAAGGTTATAATTTGGACTATCATAAAGTTAATATCAAATACTAAAATTTTTAGGAAATTTTTTTTTCAACAATTTTTACACTTTGTACTCAGTGAATCACTTCAAATTTGCAAAATGAGATTGAGAGAAAAAGAGAGAGCGAGAGAGAGAGAGCGTGAGCGAGAGCGTCAGAGAGAGAGAGAGAGAGAGAGAGAGTGAGTGAGAGCAAAAGAGACAGGGAAAAAGATAGATTAAATTCATTGGACCATGAGATAAAACTCTATCTGGCCAGTATTAAAATTAACATAAGACAAATAGTACAATAGCATTGATAATTATAAAAATAATTATTAGTTAATGTAACTTAGAGTAAAAGTTTAGATAAAGTAGTACATTACTATAATTAGTAGTAAATGAACTATAAGTAACTAAGCAGTGTTGTCTTCAATAAATGTAAATAGTAACTACTAGCACCCCCCGTCTCGGCTTCGCCCAAGACTTACTCAACGGAACAGCGTAGTGTGTTGACATGTAATGTGAAACGTTTTTAGTTAGAAATTTTACACATATTTCTGACACATCTCAGAACAAAAATCTTCTCATAAAAAACATATTTTTTCGGAATCCATATAGTTTATTTGGTCAAATAATAAGCTGTTAAAATTCAAAAAAATAATTATGCTGAAAAGTACCGTGCGTTCTTTATGCCATAAAATAATCAGTGGCCATAATAAGCTGTTGATTTACAGTTTCTTCTGTGTGATTCACGAACAGGGCTATTTTTTAAAGCTGTTAAGATTTTAAACTCCCAAAAAATTTAAAAAAAAAAAAATTTTTTTTTCTCATATCTCACAACTTTATTACCAAAGCAACAAAGTCCTGGACCTTAAACCCTACATTTTTATTGCCACAAAAACACAAATACCTTTTCTACTCATTTAAAAATCTGAAGTAGGATCTTTAAAGATTTCAGAGATTGCTGTGAGGGTACAATGAAAAGCTGATCTCTCACGTAATGGATTCTTTATTTGTCGATTTTGACGCTGCTGTTCTCATCTCGATAAATTTTCTGCGACAGTTTCTTGACACCTAAGTAAAATTGTATTTATTAGATACATTTGAAGTTTTTCTTCCAATTCACCCTCTTGCGACTTTTGGCATGCTTAAAATTTTTGTGACCCCTAAAGGCTGTTTTCTGTCAACTTTGTTAAGTTCTAATATATCTGTTGGCAAGGTAGTTTGACGTCTGATGGCCCTAAAAAAGACCAGTAAGCTTCTTAAGTTAACTCTTTCTTGACTGCAGTTAACAGCAATTATGACTGTCTGGATACCTCAGGGTGATCTTCTCTGGCCTGCTGTTAAAAACCCAGACTGATCTGGAGAAAAATTACAAAGTCCTAAGCTTTGGGGCTAGTTGTAGTGCTCTTTCTCAACGTCTCCCAGTATAACGTCAAAGACGTTGGTGTCTAAAGCACCCTTTTTTATTTGCAGATTCAGTTGTTTTGGTTATCTTAGATGGGGAGATTGGTTAGAGATGCTTGCCCGTTGGAGATTGTCCCGTTGGATCAAGTTTTGTATTCTTTTAATAGCTTTTAGGTTCGCCCAGCGCAGACCTTGAAAAGGATCGGTGATTCCTGGTTTAATGCTTAGAGTTGAGAGGGTAATATAGGGTCGTCGGTCACCGGGTTTCCTAGCCTTGCGAAAAACAACTCCGCAGGTGACGTCTGCTAGTGAATGGCTGACTTGGTTTAATAGTTGCCGTCTTTAGTTAATTTAGTCTTTTAGTCGACGAATTGCTTCCAGAAATGGTAGTAAAAATGTATTTGTTGGCAAGGTAGTTTACACTTAGGGGCCACTAAAAAGAACCGATGAGAATGATGGTTAAGTAGGGAACGTAAATACTTATAATGGCCCTAAAAAGCGCCAGTGGTGAAACTTACAGGCTATTCTTTATTATTATTCCTAATGATGAAGAGCTGGCTACAGGTAGCTTGATTCTTACCCTGGGAGTCTCTATGTACGGAGACTGTGATGGAGGGAGGTACGCCACTGACCAAAGAGTAACTCGTCTTCGGGTTATTCCCCGGATATCCAACCGCTCATCATATCGTTAGACGGGAACATGTGGGTAAGCGCGTTGGGGACGTGACGACTAAGAAGGTAGCCGTTGTGGCTGCCCATGCTCCTCAGAGCTGTTTTCCCTGGCTTACATTTGTAGCCAAAAATTATCTGACTGCACCAGGCGGGATGGTGGGACTGCCACACAACTCTGAAGAGTTGGTGCAGATTGAGCTCTGGCTTGATATGTCTCCTGGTATTATGCCAGAGACGTCATCGGTTGGAATGAATTTTTTTTGATCGCACTCGTCGAGAGTCAGGGTGAATGGAAACCTAGGTCTCTTCCCCCTTAGAGAAGAGTGTCGTTCATAACCGGGATATTTAGCTGCAAGACTATCATCTACATTCTCCATGCAGCTCGTTGAACTGCCGAAGCACGATTGCATCAGTTATCGAGACGCTCCGGCGCATTGTAACCACACTTATTTAATTCTGTTGCAGGTAGCCTCGATTTTATGTCGTCGCCACCTAGTGGATTGTACTGAACTAAATTGAAAAGCTGGCGTATTTTTTCAAATTTTTGAGCTCATTTATTGCTATTGTTATTAAATTTTTTAAGATAAAAACTATACTAAAACCATCTAGGAAGTATCATGAATCAGTGTGCAAAATTTCAGCAAAATCGGTTCAGTAGTTTTCGCGGTTAGCGATTACAACGGTTTTAGCGACTTTGCTTTATATATTAGTAAGATGAAAGAATGATTATGATTAATATACAAGATAAAATGTGCACGTCATCCCGTGATCAGTCATTTCACGACTCTCCTATTCTACAGTGTCACGACGTAATTAATACTGAAAGATAGCACTTTTGTATTAAGAAAGTCTAGCACTTATAAAGTCTGGTCAAGGTAAGATATTTATGAGATTAAAATAAATAATAAAAGAGTTACACCAATACATATAAGTTTTGAGCAGTTAAAAGTTTTTTTAAATCTATTCATATCTATACGGCCTATCTTTATGTTACAACAGCAGACTAGTTATACTGTCCAGAGTGGTGGATCTGATAGTGGATATGCTTTAGCTATGTAGACTGGAAGTTTCGTTAAATGTGATTCAGTTCGTATGAACATATTATCAGCAGAAGTTTTCTCAATAGCTCTTGAAAGCTGAGTAACCTCTGTTAGACCCACATTAGTCGTGATACGTTTATCTAAAGACTTTTGCATACTTTTGTTGTCTTTTATATAAGCAGCATAGGTTAACACATATTGTTGGAACCATGGTGGTAAATCAACCATATTTTAAGAACAAGGCTCTAAGTTAGAACAAAAGTCTGATTCAAAAGTAGGTGCTTATATCAATACGTACCACTTTGGTTTCCTGCCCTGAAGATGGTGATGGCGAAGATTTAAGTCACTTACCATACATTGATAATCAAATTGAAGAACACTTACTTACTTCATTTAGCTTAGGGTGAGCTGAGGTGTTAGATAAAGGACATTACTTCGGACAACCAATAAAGGATAATCAGTGGGATTATATGCATAAAGATAACTTCAATATCACGATCGAGTTCAAGGTTTGACTGTCACATTACTTGTGGGGGGGGGGCTATGTAACATTTTTGTCACGTTTTCGTAATATCTAAGAAAATGTGATAGTCAAAACTGGAACTCGATCGCGTTATCAAAGGACTCAATATAACACCAGATTCGCCATTCCACTTTTATACACTCTTTTACAACGGAAACAACTGCTTGACATATACGCACACTCTATTAACCACATTACTGAGAGAAAGAGAAAAAGAATGAAAAGAGATAGCGTAGAGGAAAATCGTACACAATCAGGAATAGTGACACTACCAAGAATCCTACAGCAGAGATTCTATTAAGGAAGCCTTGAAAAAATCCGAAGTGTAGAGATCCAGTCAACAAATGATAACACAAGGTTGACAACAAGTAGCGGTGGAAGACGAACCATCAGCAGCCTTTAATATGATACAACCTTGCGCATACTATTTATACTATTCTATATTTTATGGTTTTTTTATTTTTTTTATGTTTACCGGGTTACCGTGACAGCGTACTGGCCTAGTCGCCGAGGCCACCCACTTACTACCTATGAGTGGGAGTGTATTGCCGCACCCATTTCTAACCCTTTTACTGATTTTATACCTAATCTATGGGCACAGTGCGAGTATCTCTGGTGAAACACTTTGCCAGTTAAGCTGACACTCTCTGCACTAATGGTGCATCAGGTCCACCCGCCACTGTGTAGCCTTTCCCCGGAGAGGACTCCATTTTTGAGGGCATCCACTCCTTGCCAGTTAAGAGAGCGCTCTCTGCTAAGGCATTGGATCCAGGCTAATTAGCATCCCCGGAGAAGCCCCATGTTTCAGAGACCACTCCTCACCGGTAAGGCCAGCGATTCCTGCCTGGCGCATCGGATCCACTAACCCCTACGGTAGAAAAATGTAATTATTTTAAATTCCTCACGTAATATTTGTAGGAGAACATCGCACCCTCTGATGCATAAAACCTTTGTAAAATACATGTTATCGCTGGCTAGACGTTCGCACCAATGTCCGTGCACGCTTGACTGTTGTATACATAAGAACATAAAATTTTATTTTATTCTTTCCATTAAATCTTGTGTTTTGTACTTTAAGCCTGTCTTTCCTCTTATTTTTCTCAATTAAAAACATGACATTCTGGCAACCGTGACAGAAGATTTGTTGATTGTCGTATTATGAAAAAGTGAGTTATAAGGGAAAAAAGACTTAGTGTGCGCGAGTGCAGTGGTCGCAATGGAAAGAGCCAAGAAGACCTGCTCGAGCCATTGTGGTGTTTTTACGAGATTGCTAAACGAATTCAATGCTATGTTGAGCGAAAAACCACCTGATGAAGTTTTAGTTAAATCATTCTTGCGCAGATTGGAAGAAAAATCTGTCCAGCTAGATAAACTTGACGCGGCGATTCTAGATCAGATGAAAGATGTCGAGCAAGTTACCGAAAAGGATCGAGGGGGGGAGATAGAGGCACCGGATGAGTACAAAGTACGGCTGGTTGACATAAGACTGCGCATAGAAAGGCTGTACACCGCACCTTAACCTGTTCCGACCAATCTGGCAAGCATACAACAGCCGGTCAAGCTACCTAAAATTGATATGAAAAAATTCGGCGGTGATCCTAAGAAATGGCTGCAATTCTGGAGTATATTTAAAAAGATAGATGAAGATGTGTCGCTTTCTAAGGAAGAAAAATTTCAGTATCTTATACAGCCGTGTCGGAAGGTTTAAGAGCCAAGGACGTCGTGAACTGTTACCCTCCTTCCAGCAAGAATAACGACAAGGTTATCGGCAGCCTAAAAAATCGATTCAAACACGAAGACTTGCTCGTAGAAGTTTACATGAGGGAGCTGCTAAAATTGGTGATGAGTAAGTCAAAAGGTATATTGACGAATATTTACGACAAACTTGAGACACTATTACGCACCCTCGAATCGTTTGGTTTTCGGAGAAATATGTGTGCCGCCATGTTGTTTCCGCTTTTAGAGTCGTCATTGCTGAAGTGCTCGAGAAAGTTTTCCGCACGTTGCAGAGAAGAAACAGCGGTGGTGCCAACGCTGAAGTGAGATCAGATGGCCTTATGAAATTTTTAGAAGAGAAGGTACAAAACGAAGAAAGAATTTCGATGGCAAAGAACTTCGGGTTAGAGCAGCAACAACCGACTGTCGATAAAACAGAGAAAAATAATAAAACGGGCACGTCAGAGAAGAACGGCAACGTTCGAACTGCCGCCAGCTTACTCAATACTAGTGAGTCAAAGAGCAACACATGTTTTTTTTTGCCAGGGCCAATACGAGAACGCGCTTTGTGAAAGTGCGAAACAGATGTCTTTGAGTTCGTGTAAGGACATTGTAAAAGAAAAAAGGGTCTGTTTTACGTGCTTAAAGTTAGTCCATGGCTCGGAATGGTGTAAGAGCAAACTCAAGTGCCCCTGATGTAGTCGCAAGCACGTATTGCTTATGTGTAGAGATGTCGCTAGCACGACCGAGGCAAAGCCAGCTGACAAAAAGGAGCCGACGAAGCAGACGGAGAATCTCATGGCATCGCGTAGCAATTCGTCGTGCAACCCAGGCGTGTGTTTACAGACTTTACGTGTTAAACTTACGAGACCGAATGGACAGAATATTGTTCGTGCTCTATGTGATACGGGATCGCATAAGACATACTTAGTAGGAAGCATCGCTGATAGGCTTGGCCTGAAATCCTGTTCCCAGCTAACAATGGTACATCTGTTGTTGGGAGGAGAGAAAAAACAGCTACGGGTGCATGAGCAATATCAAGTTGCGATCGCTAGCTTGGATGAAAAGTACGAGTATATCATTAATGCTTTTTGGGAGAACGTAATTTGTCATGATTTACTGGCCATTACACACGGGTCGTGGCAGCAGTCTCTGCAGCATGCCGGAATAAGCCTTTCCGACGTAAGCAAAAATTGCGAGCCTATTTCGCTCTTGTTTGGGGCAGATATCGCAGGACGACTGTTGACAGGTCAGATACATCAGACATCACGAGTCCCCACGCCTATACAGTCAAAGCTGGGTTAAACGCTGATGGATAGCAGTGGTAAAAACATTAACTCCCGTGGTGATGCAGTGCTAGCTGTTTTGGCCATGTTTAATCGAGAGAGTAAGGTGTCTGGTCTATGAGAATTGGATGTATTGGGCATAGCTGATCCAGCAAAGACATTGACCAAGCAGACGCACTTAAATGAAGTGAAGCGTTGCTTTTATAACGCAGTTCGAGTTAAAGAGGTAGGACGCTATGAGGTTAACCTGCCCTGGAAAGATAATCATCCAAGTTTGAGCGAATACCGTCGAGCAGCAGAAAAGCGTCTTGAGAATGTGACTAAGCGTCTGCATGCTGATAATTTGTATCAGGAGTATGAGCTGATTTTCGATAATTGGTTAAAAGCACGTATCATCGAGAAGGTGCCGGACACTGCCAGTAATAAGTCGGGTTATTATCTGCCGCATCTACACGTAGTGAAGCCTGGTAGCACGACGCCCATCAGGCCTGTGTTTGATGCTTCAGCTCACGGCGTGGATGGACCGTCCCTGAGTTAATGCTTGAAGACGGGACCTAACCTGATTGAACTTATACCAAGCATTTTGATTTGATTTAAAAAATATAAATTTGGCATAGCAGTAGACATTGAAAAGGCTTTTTTACAGATAAGTGTCACCCCAGCTGATAGTGATGTTCTGAGATTTCTGTGGTGGAGCAGGACGAGGCCCAGGGAAATGAGAGTTTTTCGACACTGCTGGGTAACCTTTGGTATCAACAGCAGCCCCTTTTTGCTCGGGGCTACCATCGAGCATCACCTCAAGTCATCGTTGGATGCCATCTGTTCGTCACAGTTGTCAAACGATATCGAGAAATTGAGGAAACCATTTTACGACGACAATTGTATTACGAGTATGCCAACGAAAGAAGAGGGCCAGCAGTTTCAGCACCACGCTGTAGATATAATGCATCAAGCCCGCTTTGAATTGAGAGGCTGGGAGCTGTCAGGGCTGTCAGGTGACGTTGGGATATAAGGAGCAAGCTCTTTGCTTGGTATATCAACACAGAGAGAAGGATCTACTTGGCCTATCCGTAGATATATTGAATGATCTCAAGAAACCATATACCAGAAGAAGTATACTTTCAGCTGCGCTCAAAATTTTTGATCCACTTGGCTGGGCTTATTGGGTTATTGGTAACTTGGGCTTGTCCATCGATGCTGCTGCCTAAGTTTTTACTGCAGAAGCTGTGGCATGAGGAGTGTTCTTGGGACACGGAGATGTCTCCGGACATAGCCGAGAGATTTGAAGTGTGGCACTGACAGATATCTAGCCTGAAAGAGCTTAAGATACCTCGTTAGATTTTTGGTAGCGTTGAAGATGTAGTTACGTTGCATGTTTTTGTGGATGCTAGCCAAATTGCATATGTAGCAGCAGTTTTCGCAAGAGTCGAGGGCGAGCACGAGGTGAAGGTTCAACTGTTGCAAGCAAAGTCAAGAGTTGCACCGACCAAGGAGAAAGTAACCATCCCTTGCTTGGAACTGCTTGCTGCGTTGCTAGGAGTATGTCTGGCTGGGTCTGTCTTGCAATTCTTGACCATTAAGCCAGCTACGGTCGTATATTGGTCGGATTCTTTCGTGTTATTGGCTTGGATAAGACGAAATTTTCAGTGGTCGAGGTTTGTATGGAATAGAGTCCAGGAGATCAGGAGGCTCTCTGACGTGAACTTATGGAGATACGTGTCTGGTTCACTCAATCCAGCTGATCTGCCTTCTCAAGGCTAAAGCGTAGTACAGCTGATCCAATCGAGATGGTGGGTGGGCCCAGATTGGCTGCAGCTTTCTGAGAATACATGGGCCAAGGAGCATTGTTCGGTAGACGAGAATCAAGTGTCATCTGAACTAAGTAAATCAGCTGAGAAGATGACAGTGGTAACTTTCACAAATGTAATGTCAGAAGAAGTTCTATGATATATGAAGAAGTTTTTCAGCTATGAGAAAATTGTCAATGTAATCGTCTGGGTTCTTCACTTCGTTAAAAATACGAGAATTTCAGAAACATCAAAATACAAGGGTAAAATTACTGCAAACGAATTCAAGTATGCCGAGAGAAAGTTGTACAAGTGGAGTCAGGAGGAGTCTTTCCAAGGGGTTGCTGATCGACGTCTTGAGAAGCTCAACGTATACATGGACGAGGAAGGTTTGATCAGGACAAGAACACTCATATTCAATCGTCACGATAGTTTTGGCTTTAGATTTCTGATTGTCTTAGACTTTAGACATCTCCTGACGCCTCGATTCATCGAGTATATTCATCGATACATGAAGCACACTAGAATAAGTACAACACTCGCTACATTTAGAGAGAATGTGTGGATATTGTGGGGTCAGAAGGCAGTGCGTTCGGTCGTCCATAGATGTGTTACATGTCGTAGGTACACCAAAAAAGAAGCAACAGTGCCAGCAGCTAGCCTACCAGAGGAGGGAGTAAGAGATGCCAGAGTTTTCGAAATAGTTGGCATAGACTACGCAGGCCCACTTTACCTTAAAAATGGAGGAAAGGCGTGGATATGTCTCTTCACCTGTGCTGTATGCCGTGCCGTGCATCTGGAGCTTGTGACCTCGTTGTCAACGCCTGCTTTTCTGGCAGCCTTCTGAAGATTTATCTCTAGAAGAGGACGGCCTGCCACTTTATTCAGCAATAACGCTACTTATTTTGTTGGTGCGCCTCATCTTCTCGAGTCCATCAATTAGGAGAGGATTCAGAGTTTTTTCTCGATAAAAAAGATTAATTGGCGTCTCATACCCCCATCATCTCCATGGTGGGGCGGTTGGTGGGAGAGGATGATTCGAATGGTAAAGGATTTACTCAGGAGATCCTTAGGAAAAGCCTCCTTGTCCCATGACGAGATGACTACCATTTTGTGCGAGTGTGAAGCTATTACTCTTTCAAGACTCATTACACGTGTCAGCGAAGAGAAGGAGGGTTTGATGACTCTTACACCATCATCTTTTTTAAAGCAGGCAGAAGAAGATGGAACACCGGATCTGGATTAGCTGGATAAATAGTCACTCGATCGTTGTTTTAGATATACGCAGAGATTACAATCAGAATTGAAGAGACGGTTCCATTCCGAATACTTGGATCAATTGGAGAGACGCAATAGACCTCAACGGGCTGGCCCAGACATCAGCGTAGGTGAAGTTGTGTTGATTGCCAACGACATACAGAAGCGTATAAACTGGCCACTGGGGCGTGTGATGGGGTTAATTCCCGGTCATGATGGCATCTCACGAGTTGCTCGACTAAAAACGTCAACGGGACAGTTTGTGCGCCCTTTGCAGCGCATAGTCTGTCTTGAATGGGACTCTGTTGCGCCTGCTGACGTCTGGATGATCGAACCTGACCCAAAAGAGAACGATCAGAGTCTCTCAACTGAAAAGGAGGCTATCGCCTGTCAACTAGAGAGTTCCACAAAGCCACATGCTGCTGTCGAGTATCAAGATGCCGAAGATGCTGATCAGAGTTTGATGAGAAGACTACGACCCACAGTGGCAGAACATAAAAGACTCCGAAGAGATTTTATTAATGTTTTAGTTTTCCACTATTTTTTACTTTTATAATTGAGTGGTATACTTTTTAGTAATCTTAAATTGGTTTCTTGAGACATACTGCTCTGTAATAATTTGTTTTTTTGAATTATGTCTTGCTTATGTGTTTTATTTTTATTCAAAAAGGTGGGAGGATATAGAAAAAAGTAATTATTTTAAATCTCTCACGTAATATTTGTGGGGGAACATGGCACCCTCTGATGTATAAAACCTGTGTAAAATACATGCTAGCGCTGGCTAGACATTTGCACCGAAGTCAGTGCACGATTGACCGTTGTATACATCAGAGCATAAGGGCCCGCTCATAGCAGAGTGGGTGAGGGCCTTGGCCAGTATGCAAAGAGGTTGGGGGTTCAAATCTCGTTGGAAACTGTATTTTTTTTTTTTTTTTTTTTTCCAAGTTGGTTAAAGGAAATAAAATTTGTAAAATTCAAAATGTATGGCGTGTGGTGTGGTTATGTGATGTAGCGTCATGTGGTGTAGAGAAAATCGGAAGTAGGTAAAAATCTGAAATCGCTGATTTACCCTCATGCATTACGCGCCTATAGAAGTATAACTTCAAAAATGTAATGATAACGAAAAGTACTGTGCATTTTTTAAGCCATAAAAAAATCTTTGGCCCTAAAGAGCCGTTGACTTTTACTTTCTCTCTTTTTAATAAACAAGAAAAGTCATTTATTAAAACTGTGAAGATTCAAAAATAACAAAAAAATTTATAATTAAAAATTCTTTTTCGAATCTCACTACTTTATCCAACTTGGTACCAGAGCAACAAAGTTTAAGAGCTTAATTTTTTATTGCCACAATTTTACACATCTAAAAAATTAAAGTGATTACTGTTGAGGTTGTAATAAATATCTGATCTCTTACTTAATCAATAATTTATTTTCTTATTTTGACACTGCTGTTTCAATCTCGATTAGTGTTCTACGTCAGTTTCTTAACTCTTAAAATTGTATACATTTAAAGCATTTAAAGTTTTCCTTACAATTGGCCCTCTTGCAACTGCAGGAATTCTTGAAACGTTCGTGAGCCTTACGGGGTGTTATTTGCCAACTTTTTTACGTTACAATTTACTTGTTGGCAAGGTAGTTCGATGTTCAACAGCCCGTTAAAGGACCGGTAAGCACCACTCCTTCTTAATTAAAATTTCCAGCAAATGTGACTGCCAAACTACCTCAGGGTGATCTTCTCTGGCCTGCTGTTGTAGCACCAGACTATTCAGAAGGAAAACTACAACGTCTGAAAGGTTGGAGCTAATTTTAAAGCTCTTTCCCAACGTCTCTTGGTGTTACGCCGAAGACGTTGATGTCTAAAGGACCTTTTTTTTGCAGAGCTCAGTTGTTTTGATGAAGGTAGGGTTGATTCGTAATGCTTACCTGTTTGAGACTGTCCCGTTTGCTTCATTTTATTTTTTCTTTATAGCTTCACTGTTTGTTTTGTTTAGCACAGGCTTTCATTGACCAAATAATTGCCAGAAATAACTGCAAAAATGTGTTTTTTCTCAAAGTAGCTTAACTTTAGATGTCCCTTAAAAGAATCGATAAGATTGATGGTTAATTAGGAAACGTAATAAAAAGTATTGATACTTTCAGTCATTTCTAATTATTATTCTTGATGATAGAGAGCCAGCTGCGGGTAGTTTTACCCTTCCCTCGGAGTCTCTGCATACGGTCGGTTAAAAGAATGACCATAAAACCCCAAAATATAAGAGTAGATTGTACTCTTGCCAAACGTCTCCTGGTATTACGCCAGAGACTTTGGCGTTCAGAAAGCCTTTTCATCATCGAAGAAAATCACATAATAATTTCAGTAAAATAAGTAACGATATGAACATTATATTCCGTAGATAAATTGTTCGGACTTTGCTGATATTATAGGGCCAAATAAGAACTTGAATCATCTTATGTTAAGCAAGATTGAGGAAAAAATGGCTCAGTACTATACATTTGTCATCGAAAAAAGGATATGAATGGTTTTAAAAGTGAAGTTATCTCACTACTTTGTTACCAAAGAAACAAAGTCCTGAAGTTCAGTCTCTACACTTTTTATCGACACAAAAAAACAAATACATATTCCACCGATTTAAAAATCTGGAAAATTTTAAAAATTACTGTAAGGGTTATAATGAAAAACTGATCTCTCACTTACTAAATTCTTTTTTTATTGATTTTGACGCTGCTATTTCAATTTCAATAAATGTTCTGCATCAATTTCTCGACGCCAAAAATTTTTAATATTTCAAGCATGTGAAGTTTTTCTTCCAATTCACTCTCTTGTGACTACAGACATAGTTAAAACTTTTGTGAGCTCTAAAGGCTGTTTATTGTCAACTGTGTTAGGTTTTAGGTTTTAATGTATTTCTTGCCAAGGTAGTTCGACGTCCGATGGCCCTAAAAAAGACGGTGAGCTAAACTCTTCCGTAACTAAAGTTTTCAGCAAACGTGACTTCCTGAATTTCTCAGGATAATCTTCTCTGGCCTGCTGTTGTAGCACCAAACTGATCGAGAGAAAAACTACAATGTTTGAAGCTCTAGAGCTAGTTGTAAAGTTTTTCCCCAACGTCTCCTAGTGTTACGTCGGGAGACGTTAATGTCTGAAGCGCCTTCTTTTTTTGCAGAGCTCAGTCGTTTTAGTGATCCAAGGTGGGGAGATTGGTTCGTGATGCTTACCCGTTGGATCGGTCCCCAGGGTTCCCAGCTTTGTGACAAACAACTCCACACGTGACGTCTGCCAGTAAATGACTGACTTGGTTTAATAGTGGCTGGCTGTATATAGTCTTTTATGCAACAAACCGTTGCCAGAAATATTAGTAAGAATGTATTTGTTGGCAAGGTCGTTTAAACTTAGGTGGCTCTTAAAAGAACCGATGAGATTGATGGTTAAATTAGAAACGTAAATACTTATAATCAGCCTAGAAAAGGCCAGTGGTAAAGCTTCAAGCTATTCCTAACTATTATTGTTGATGATTGAGAGCTGGTTGTAGGTACCTTAACTTTTACCCTCAGCTGTCTGTGTACGGAGACCGTCCTGGAGGGAGGTACACCACTGACCCAAGAATATCTCGTCTTCGAGTCAGTCCCTGGATAACCAACCGCTCATCGTTAGTCAGAAAATTAAGCGTGGAGAATACCTTCTCTGTGGACCAGAGACTATGGATATGCCGTTGAGAAGACCACTGAAAAGGAGGCTGTTGCGGCTGCCTAAACTCTTCAGGGTTAATTGTTTTCCCTGGTTTGCTGTTGTTGCAAAATCTGCTTCGGTAGATCCAGGACGGTTGGAAAAATAACCATGAAATTCCAAAATTTTAAAGCAGATTGTACTCTGGTCAAACGTCTCCTGGTATTTTGCCAGAGACGTTAACATTTAGAGCACCTTTATATCGATGGCACTTGGTGGTTCAGGATGAAGTTCAACGTAAGTCACTTGTCCGTTAGGAAAAAATGTTGTAGGTATATCTGCCGGAATATCTAGCTGAGACTCCTAGCTCTATGCTCAATGCACTGCCGATGATCGAATGTGGTATTCGGTTTTTTGTTTGGGGATATAATAACCAAACTTGTGGCGGCATCGTCACTGGAGCAAGGCGCAAATACCGGCAACAGCGAGGAACAGCGGCGACGCAGCATTTTTGAGCCCAGCAACGGCGGCGAGTGCCGCAGGCAACGGAAGCAGCGGTTGTACCCGCGCGAAGTTTTCTGCGTGAGAGAAAAAGAGGAGCAAGCTAGAAAAGGCCTGGAAAGTTCGAAGCGGGCCAAGGCACAACAAGAAAGCTGCTGGCCTAACTCTTACCCGCTCGACCTGAGTCGAAGCAAGTCGCTTTCGCTGCTCCCCACAGCTGTAGCACGTATGCAAGCCGCTTTGTCGTCCCACGCAAAAACTCCGCCAAGGGCTAAATTATTAGTGCAAACATAAGTGATATGAAGACTTTTAATTACCTGTAATCAAGAGTACCTTGTTTTATTATTAAGCACCGAATTGTAACTATTGTACATATAATAAACAAACATTAACTAAAGTGTCTGTCTATGGCCTCTGCCGCATAGTGTATACATACATATACATACACAACCTAACACACCCTCTGTGCCATAAACTTACTGCATTCCATTGCAGGTAGCTTTGAGTTTACTTCTACGCCACCGAGTGAATCCTACTAGACTAAAGTGAAAAGTTAGTGTATTTTAACTAATTTTTGAGCGTATATATTGCTATTGTTATTGATTTTTTCAAGATAAAAACTATACTTAAACCATCTAGGAAGTGTCAAGAATTGGTATGCAAAATTTCATCAAGATTGGCTAAATAGTTTTCGTGGTTAGCGATTACAATGGTATCAGAGACTTCGCTTTATGTGTTTGTAAGATACTCTACACTAAGTTTTAAAAAAACTGATAAGTTCTTTGACTTTTTTATTCGCCATTTTTGCTCCATCAGTTTAAATTTACCAATTCTAAAGACAGATTAGTCGTCATTAACGTCAGAAACTTCTATACACTATTTATTATCAAAATTAAAACTTTTTTTACTTGTTCGTCCAACGTAATAAGTATACTTTTTCAAATTTACAATATTTGATAACAGATTTGTAAGCAACGATCTCCCAAATCCCTAAAATAAATATTTTGAATGGGATTGGATAACTTTAAATATGTATTTATTAATTTTTTTTGTAAGAAATGCTATAGCTCTTTTAAGAGTAAGGTTCAGAAAAATGCCGAAACAGATGAAATTTATTTTGCAGTTGCATGATATAGCATTTTTTTTTTTTCGTTATTTTATAATTTTTTATCAAATAATTATGACAGAAAAAAATTTTCCATCTCCTAGAAAACAGTAGATGCAATTCGTACTGCTCAAATTAAAGTTAATTTTATTTTATGCACAAGAAATAATCTCTTTTCTATTTTATAAAAAAATATAAAGTTGAATCCTAGACATTTTGGAAAAACTGTAAACGATAGGATACTTTTTACACCTTGAAGCTTCATGTAAACTAAGAGAAAAAAAATACATGTTACGAATTTTTTTTTATAATTTATAATATATTAAGTATTATCAAAATTGACTTCTGATAGCTTTAATACTTTTTCTGTGAATATGATTATTTAGCTGTCAAAAAGCATCAAATTTAAAATTTTTAAATTAAGTTTAGTTATGATTTAGGAATTTTTTATTTTAGAAGAATATCAATAAATTTTTAGGATCTGAGCTGGTATAATATCACTGCGGTATTGCAAAATTGTGCAACACTGTTTAGCCATTAAAACATTGCGGGTACAATGCTGCAATATCAGGAAATAAAGCTTCAAAATACAATATATTTTGGCAATGTTATGTGAACCATGCAAAATAAAAAAATTTTTTTTAATATGTAGGCAGCATGAATATAACATAATAACATTATTAGTTGTCGGATTATATTGCAATATTAACAAAAAATGTTAAATCTGTAATATTTTTGCAATATTAGGGCATTAGCAGAGTGGCACTATCACGATGAGTTATTGGCACAATATCACGATAGTATAAAGTAGTATGATATTTAACAACAACAATACTGCACTATTGCTGAAATAAGCAATTTGAATTCAATTTTTATAATGTACTTGCAACATATTAGCAACGTATTTGCCATGATTGAATGTAATCTTGCAAAAGTATAACAGTCTTGCTACAATCATTTAAAAATAGTAAGCATTAACGCATCTTATCTTACTAATGTATAAAGCAAAATCACTAAAACCGTTGTAATCGCTGACCACGAAAACTACAGAACCGATTTTGCTGAAATTTTGCATACTGATTCTTGATAATTCCGAGATCGTTTTCGCATTGTTTTTTTCTTGAGAAAGTTAATAACAATAGCGATAAACAAGCTCAAAGTTTTGCTAAAATAAGCTAGCTTTGCGCTCTAGTTCAGTGTGGTCCGCTAGGTGGCGTCGAGGTAAAATTGAAGCCACCCACAATCAAAGATGGTGAAGAGTGGTGATAAGGTGCCCCATCGAGTTGTCGATTATCGTAGTCGTTCATCGGCAGTTCACCAAGCACAGAGTTGTTAGTCGTGCAGCTGGGCATTCCGGCTACCGATGACACTCTTCTTTTATGGGCAAATGAAATAAATCAGTTTTTACCATCGATCGCTAAGATAACTGAGTGCCATGGATAAATAGGTGTTTGGAACGTCAACGTCTCCGGAAGAATACCAGGAGACGTGTCTAGCTAGAGCAAAACCTGCTCCAACACTTTAAAGCTTTGTGGCCATTGAACCGTCAAGCCTGGTCCCGTCAGAGAATTTTGATATAAGTAGAGTGCTATTTAAATTTTTCATAGCATTACTTATAGATGATAGTTGTATTGCTAAATATAGATTTCAGTACTAGATAAAATAAAATTAACCTTTATAATGTCAAGGTCATGCAGTATGGCAATTTTTTGTTATAATGCTGTAAGTGTTTTAAGTGATGATAAAACTAAATAAAATTTAATCTATTTTGTATTTCAAAATGTTTGTGAACCATGTTGTGACGAAAACGTATTTGTACTTGACAATACATACTTAACATCTGTGTATATATATATACTCTTACCTGTGAACTTAAATTACAATTTATTGAATAATTACTTTTAAAAAACAAAATTAATTGCGTACAATTGCAATTCAAGGATTAAAATTTTTATTCAGTTTCTTATTATTATTATTTACAGTTTCATATGATTATTTCTTACATTAATGTGCATCATCCGTTAATTTCACATTATTTTCGGTTATTGTCGTTTATTTATAATAGATCGGAATCATAAGAGTTTACCTGTACAAACGTTATTTTAAATTCCAGCTATATAATTAATTACTATCGTAAAGTTCTGATTATTAAATATAATTTTATGTCTGCTGCAACTTATTCATTAAATTTTTTAACTGTTCTACTGCGATATAACTGCTTTCCAGTTTTTATTTAATAGATTACGTAATCGTAAAATCAAACGTCGTAAGGCTTCAGTTGCCTGATATATATTTACAATACCTTAAAATATTTGTTTATGTACTCAATTCAATGTGTATATTTATGAGGAACCAAATCTTTCAATAATGCACTTGATCCTACTCTGTAATCTTTGCAATTCATACAATAGAGGTAAAATAAATAATATCAAAATTATATCAAAAATTAATAAAAATTATATTGATCTCTAGTAAGATAGCATGTTTGGTACAGGAATAAGGTAAGTTTTCTCATTAATCTCGAAGATTGTACATATTTTACCAAGAAGGTTTACTTGAATAGATGTTAGGTTGGAGTAATTTATAGCTTCTCTAAAAACTTGACAATAAACGTTTGGGGTAGTTTCAATAACTTGACAAACCATCAATTCTTGATTGTTATCAAAGTCTACTATAAAATTTTTAATGCAAACGAACCTTCCGTCAATTAATTGCGCAAAATGATTGCACGATCTATTATTTATTTTTTCTGATGTTTCAAATAAACATGCTAGTCGATCCATCTTTGAGAACATTTTAGAACTGGTAGGTACATCAATAACGTTTCTGTCTATACTAACATATTTTCCCCTTCCAAAGTAAGTATTGTAAGATAATTTTAATACTTTTTGCGTATGTGAATGTTTCATACTTTCACAAAACGTTAGGGCCACTCCGGAACAATTTGGATATATTATTTTTTCCAATTTTCGTACGTAGTACTTTATATTAAGATGCCTAACTATTTGAGATATAACGCCTTTTGCTGAATGAATTGCACTCAATAAATCATGGTTTGCTCCTTCAAAGGAAAAAGTTGAATGTGCCCACAAGGGACCCCAATCGTATCCGCTTTTAACGATGTGAAGTAGCTGATGGACATTTTACGTCATAGAGCGTAATGAAAAAAAATCTTCCATCTCGGCAACGAATTTAAACAATAACTCATTAGCGCGAATCAATTCTGATACAATAATTCGTGATTGCAATAAAATATATCTAGCTTCTACTAAAAGAAGCCAATGCTGGAAGACTTGTTTACTCAACAATGTCTTAAAAATAGGCACACCGTAGTATAAGAGCCAATTTTCCAACTCTTTTGCTTTCCATTGACCGTATTCCGGTAATGGTCTTGAAGGTCACCCGATATGATGTGGAACTTAAATGCCAATCAGTAATGTATCAACAACGTCTGTCTGCTTTTGTTAAATCTACTGATACGGATGCTGTGTATTGCGTAGCCACACCAGCTAAAATGCAATGCATATAGTCCGAAACAAAACCACAAATGACATCAAATTTTTTAAAATTATTTTTACTCCAAAAATAGGCTTATTTTTTTCAGCTTCAAACGTTGTAGTTTTCCTCCTGATCAGTGTGGTGCTACAATAGCAGACCAGAGAAGATCACCCTGAGGTATCGAGGCAATTACGTTAGCTAGAAACTTCAGCCAAGAAAGATTTTACTAAAGAAGCTCACCGGTCTTTTTCAGGTCATTGGACGTCGAACTACCTTGCCAACAAATACATTACAATCTAATAAAGCTGAAAAAAATAGCCTTTAGGACTTACAAAAGTCTTAACTATGCCAAACGTCGCAAGAAGTCAAATTGGAATAAAAACTTCAAATGCATCTAATAAACACAATTTTAGGCGTCAAGAAAATGACGCTGAACATTCATCAAGATTAAAGCAGCATCGAAATTTAAAAACAAAGAATTTATTGCGTGAGAGATCAGATTTTCACTATTACTCCAGGACTTTGCTTCTGTGGTAATAAAGTTATAAGATGAGAGAGAAAAATTTTTTTCAATCACATGTTTTTTGTGAATTTTAAATAATTACAGCTTTAAAAAATAGCTCTGTTCCTAGATTATACGGGAAAAACTGCAAATCAACAGCCTTTTAAGGCCAACGATTATTTTATGGCATACGGAATCCACGGTACTTTTCAGCACAATTATATTTTTTTTCACTTTTTACAGCTTTTTTCTTGATCAAATAAATTGTATGGATTCTAAACAAATATGTTTTTAATAAGAAGATTTTTGTTCTGAGAAGTGTCAGCTATATATGTAAAATTTTAAACTAAAAACCTTTCACATTATATGTCAACACATTACGGTGTTCCATTTAGTGATTCTCGGGCGGAGCCGAGACGGGGGCCGCTAGTTAACAATAAAGAAAAAAGGTATTCCAAAAAATCAGTAATAAATACCTTATTTTTGTAAATTTTGATCATAGATTTTTTGTTACAAAATGCTTTTTATCACCTTTATTTTTTAATGAATGAAAAAAAAATGTTTCCTGTAGGGACAAAAGGAGACAAGATACGGTATTTCAACTTTTTGAGCCATAAGTAGTGGTCACCTTAATTATTATTTTGACTTTAGACTCAGGCCATTCCCTTCTTGAATGTTTACTTTATAAAAAAAAATTTTTTCCTAATTGATTGCATCAACCCCAAATTCCCAGAAGTAGCGGTAGCAATTTTTGCGCATATTTTTGTTCACTTAATCTTTTGTTTTCATTAAATATGTTGATCAAATCAATCGGGAAAAAAACTTTTCTTATAATGTAAACATTTAACAAGGGAATAAGCCAGATCTGAAGTCAAAATATTTATTAGGGTGGCCACTACGGCTAAAGAAGTGGAAATACCGTATCTCGGCTCCTCATGGTCCAACAAAAAAAAATTTGTTCTTTTTCCTTGAAATTCATTAAAAAATTAGAGCTACAACGTGCACTTGGTTGCAAAACTCTATTATCAAAATCTAACATTAAGGATAAAAATAAAAATTACAAAATAACCTCTTTTTCCATGGGTTGCCAGTTGCAAATGTTTTTATTGTACTTGCGACATATTGTTATAGTCGTACATATAAGTTTACTAAGGACTACAGCATATTTGGTTTTCGTTGAATTTCGAGCACTGAAAGAGTTGTTTTTTAATACTTCAATTTTTGTCTTTTTCCTGTGCTTAGGCAATAAAAATAAATTCTTACATTTTTGAAATACTTAATCCCTATGCACAGTCATCGTCTGAACAACTCTTGTTTCAATTTTTTTTCCTGAAATTTAATAGTTCTTAAGATAATTAAGAAAAACCAAAAAAATGTCGAAAAAAAATATTTTTCTTTAAAAAGGCTACATTGCAAAATGTACAAGAACTTTGAATGATATATTTTGAAAGTTCAGATCAAGCTGAATCCAATGGTATCCTTATTTGTGTGGGTTCGCGATCAAAGTCCTGAGATGATTCAATTCAAAATTAGCATCTTTCGAGCTTATTAAACACAACTTCTTATGGCTAAACAGCTGAGATTATTATCCTTAGGAAACCGGGTAGGGTAAGTCAATAGGAGTTTATGATGAAATAATTAATAAAATAGCTAAAATACTGTTTTGGTCAGCAGTTACGTCTAGTGCGTGCAGTGACAAACCCCACCGGTCATTGTTCTCTAGGGTGCGCTTGTAATAGAATATATAGTTTACTAGATACAATTTCACGTAGGTTTAGTTAAAAATAAGATAATCTTCATTACCAACCCACCGCTAGCATAAAAGCAATCTTCGGTCTGATGACATCGCATCAATCATCACAGAATTAACTATAACAGTAAGTGATAGAGTTCCCTTTAACAAAGCATGTTCCCGATCCAGATCATTGTTAAGACTTTTTTCCGTCATTGATAATATTTTTCTAGTATTTCGAAGGCCAATTTCGTAATCATAAAAAAAACTAATGTGGTCAAAACCTATGGTGCTCCTTCTACTACTGCCATACCAATAAAAGTCTAGTTGGTACCGCACGTTTCGCTAACAGTTCAGTGTTACTTACATGTGGTAGTATACAATTAGTATTTTATTCATTATCATGTCAGTATTCAACAAAGTTATGTCTAAGTTAAGAGTAAACCAATTTGTCAACAAAGGCTAGGGAAATTTAAAAAAATATTTTTTGACACGCCATACGCGGGGACTCGATTATGAGCCTTCTGTTGTGGCTCTAAAGACATCGATTTACACACGCTACTTACAGCTTGTACTGCGCACTCGTAATTACATCGCCGCTTCTATTGCTCTTAAGGAAACTTTTTGACCACGAATCTCTTCGACATCATTCCTAGACTTTTTTGAAAATCTATTGTTAATTATTAATGGCATGTTAATGGCAAAAAAGTGCCGAAAAAATCTGTTTATACCAAAAAACTTTGGATCCATTAAAAAAAAATAATAATAAAATTTGAACAGAACTATGAAAAAACAAAAATATTAAGTTGCATAACAAATAAGTATTTGTAAAATTGCAAAATAATTGTTAGTTGTATGTTAATTAATTTTATAAAGTAAAATTTTAAAGTAATTTTATAAACTTCACAATCAGTTTATTGACATTTCACTTCGATAAAAATATTATATTTAATGTAAATAATAATAAAAAATAAGAAAAAATGGTTTTCGTGAATTTTGACGTGTTGCCTGCCCAATTTGTATTTTGCAACTTAAACAATTGCAAATACCTCAGTAAATGTTGCATACTTTCTTTCGTAACAAACGCCATTAGATTGTCATAAAAAGATACGAATTAAAAAAAGAACGCCTTACTTCACTTTGAAGCCGAGATACAAGAATTTGCTGTTTCTTGCAATAACAAACTAATAATAAAAATTTTTATTGTGAAAAAATTTGTCTTTAATTTTTATGTATTTCTGCATCACACTGCTGGAACTTTTAATCAATTTCATTCAAAGGAAAGCTAAAAAAAATCAAGAAAGTCACGTGTAAATAGCTGAGACAGCTCAGCGTTCCCATCTGTACCCCTCTTTTGCGACTAGGTTTCTTTTTTGTCTTTATCTTTAAAGTTGCCCTTGTGTCACTTACTATGACATCGGCATGCCATATTAAATCTACTTATTAGTAGTTTTAAATATGTATACTCAAGAACTAATAATTCGAGGCACCGTTGATTCTTACTTCTCTGACGGCACGGTATGCATTAAACCGCAGAGTCAGGCACGGTTTCCCTTACTCTCAGTTGGCACGGTAGCATTACACCATACTGACAAGGAGCTCAACAGCGTTTGGGACATATGGAAAAAACCACAGAAGTACCTAAGAAAAAGTGACGGAGCGAAGTTTTGAACCCGAGCCCTCCAGACGGAAGGCAAGCACTCTACCACTTAAGCCACAGTGAGCTCCTTGCGACTAGGCGGACAACCGGCAACCGGTTGCAGTGCGCATGTGTCAAAACATGGGCTATGGCTCTATGGCTGGCGTTTTAATTCAAATAAATTGCGTTACGTAATTATACAGTTATAAACGTAGTATTTAACATTGAATATGCTTAATTAACAAATTATATACAAAAAGTGATTGCAATAAGAAATGTACATTTATTCAAATTTTCGTGTACATTAAATTTTAGCTTTTTTGATACTTTATAATTTTTTTTTTTTTTTTTTTTTTTTTTTTATTAACTTGCGCAACAACTATCGTTTGTCTACGAACGCTTGCGTTACGTCCGTATCAGTTTTGTCGTCCATTTGATCGGGTATTTTGTGCGGGATCGAAGGTATTTTCGATAAATAGTCGTAAATGCAGTCTTCTTCATTATTCGAAACTTAAACGTGATCAATGTTAGATGAATGTTTTCCTGAATAGTATTTATTTATATCTGAGCAAGTTATACTTTGTAAATCTCTATATTATTATTATGAAATATTTTGTAAGAAAATGTATTTAAAAAATGCCAACTTTAATTTTGAGTGCTCACTGCATTATAAAAATAAAAATCTTTATTTAAGTATATAATTTTTTTCCCTGTAATACAATGAAGATATATTTGGTAAAAATTTATAAATTAAGCATGTTTGATGTTGAAAACTACGTCTGTAGCTGTATTAATTAAGTAAAATAATTTATTGGAATTCAAATGCCAGCCATTGTGGGGCCCTTTACACACGCATATACACGTCTGCTCTCCGTCCTTCCCCAACCATCCGCTAGGTGTCTAACCGTTAAAATTAACCTCTTCTCGCAAGTGTCCGGATTTCATGTTGCTTACTATATAAGGGCGTTTAAGATGAGATAGTGTATCCCCACTGATATAGGTGTCTAAAGCAGGGAGCACGTCATCAGCCTTACTGATGAGTCCTGGCGTGCTCCCGGGACGAAATATCAAACAATCTTTTCTCTCTTTTCATGGCATCACTAAGATCGCCATTACATAGCCCGTATTTTGACACATGCGCACTGCAACCGGTCGGACACCTTGTCACACACGGAAAATAATTTTGAGCATAAGGAGATCAATTGCATGTGATTATAGAGTTCCAATCATTTTGAATTCCTACTACATAAGTATTTGGACTACCTAAGATCAAAGATTGTGTCACACTAGTTCAAATGTGCATAAAACTCGTAAAGCACAAGCATGATAGTCCGGGGGCCAGGGTACTTTTCGTAGCCGATGGAGGTCCATGGCTGCACCAAAGTTTTTTTTATGTATTTTGATGCGCTGAATCCGATTTTCGAAAGTGCTTGGCTGTAAAGTTGGCCGATTAATTGTTATAAACATTTTTCATAAACAAATAAGAAACTTTCATTTTTTTGACATAATTTTTTTTTTAGATTCTTTGGCCAATTTTAAGACAAAAAGTATTCTTGTCATTTTTTCGTAAAACCCTTCGTTTACGAGTAAAAAATTCACGAAGTTTCGAAAAACAGGGTTTTTCATGATATTCGACCATGCGTTGCTCATTCATTAATGCACATTTTTTAATCCAACATGGCTTAAAACTTTCGTATAATATAGTACTACAATAATATGGAATGAGCAATGTATGATTTGAATTGGATTTTTATCTAGCAATGCCTCATCGTTAGGTCTATTGCGCGCTTACGCGGTAAGTATGTACTGGAGACCACGCATGACAGTTCATTATGTTTATTTATAAAGAGCTGCATTTAAACTTTCTTCCAATATTTTCACTCCTTATTTAAATGTCTAAGGATGCACATCATGAAAATTGTTAGGTAGCATATTGTTAAACAATTTGTATAAACAAAAATTTTTTTTTATTTTTGAAAAAAAATTTTTTTATTTATCTAGCATGTTTTTAGCAACAAGAATCTAATAAATGCATAAATAATTCCCAATAACCCAAACCTTTCTTATTTGTTTATAAAAAATGCTTATAACAATTAATCGGCCAACTTTACAGCCAAGCACCTTCGAAAATCGAATTCAGCGCATCAAAATACACGAAAAAAACTGGTGCAGCCATGGACCTCCATCGGCTACGAAAAGTACCCTGGCTCCCGGACTATGAGAGCCACGCTGCCTATAGTTTGTGTGCGCACAGTATGGCGCAGCAATTGAACTGTAGAAGTTTGTGGAGGGGAGCCCCTGGAGCTCAGCGATCGTGCCCTTACAGCACAAAGTCTGGGCTCTGCGCGTTCAAAGCTTCGTTGAGGTCTGCAATGCCGTATTTTGGGCTGAGAAAGCTAAATCGTGCGTATACCTCCTCGGCCCTTAACATCATCGAACTGCATGAGTCTAATAATTGGGCTTAAATTAGTATACTAAAGGCTTACGGCCAATGACCACAGTGAGTATGTGTATGTATACAACGGAAATAGTTTTTTAACAAAGATATGAAAACTCTTTTATTTCAATGAAATAGTTATTCATTCAGATTACATCTCGTAAGTTTTTACAATATTTGAAAATACTTGAGTGCAACAATAACGGGTTTTCGATATATTTCTTAAAAATCATCAAAGATTGACTATTCTTAGTTATTAAAGCGCATTCTTATAAGAATCAATTTAACAACAATATCAATAAATTTCATCAAAAAACTTTCGTGGAACTACGTTTTCCAAACGTAATTTGTAGATAAAACTTAGTAGACCAACCGAGAAACTTCTGAATTAGAAAGTTGTTGGAGAAGAAGGTGTTTTTGATATTTTATATAATTTGACCTGCTGATTACGATAAAAATAAATAAAAAATTTTTCGAGTGGTGGATCAATGTTAAAATCGCATTTGAAATTTTATTTCGCTCATATCTCAGTAACGGTAAGAGCTATAGTAAAAATACAAATAACAGCGTATAGAGCGGAAAATTTCCTATCGATTTGGTCTATTTCAATTATTTAGACAAGCACAAAATTTTGAGAAAAAAAATTGTAAAAAAGATTTTGTACTTAACTTGTAAGAGTAAGTGAGACAGAGAGAGCGTCCGAGTCCCCTGCACCCAGCAGTGTCCCCCACTATTCCACCGACAGTAGCAGCGAAGGAGAGAGAGAACCAGAGATAATGTGAGTGTTTGTAAGTATGGCTGCTGCATACGTGCACACACGGCAACACGGCTTATCCAACGGTGAAAGAAGCACCAACTCACTCAATCCACTGAAATATCGTTTGAAGCTTCCTATATTTTTATTATATAATATTCTTTGTTGAAACGTTTTTCCATTTTCTTAACCGAAAATTTACAATTCTACAAAATAATACGGACGAGTAAAAATCTTTTTTTTCTCCACAGGATATTTAAAAGCATCGAGTCTTGCCGGTTTCAAAATCGCATCCGTGCAGCCAGCCAACGACGAGCAGAGATTATTTACAGGGCAGTGCAAGGGAAAAAGTACTGTTTATTCATAATGGTTCCATAAATATATACAAATTAAACTGGATGATGCTGAAATCTTAAGTTTTGATTTTTGAAAATATCTTACATATTTGATATTAATATCTTAATATCTTTAATATTTGAAAAACAAAATAATAGTTCTTGTACGCGTTAAAATTTATTGTATCGTTGCATTTTTATATAATGTTGAGCATAGAGTATTCAAAATTCCGAAATACATCAAGCTGTGCATCTTTTAAAATTCTATATAAAAATTCCAGTTTTACCTGTTTAAAATTATTTTGATTTTCAGTTACTTTTCATGAGTTTATTTCATAAAATGATACTTTTGTCCATTCAAACTTTATCTTATGTACAATTTTCAAAATAATATGTAGTCAATAAAAATAGTAAATGATGAAAAAAACGGATTTTCATTAAAAAAATTTCATACTAAGCTTATGCTTAATCGACAGGAAATTATCAAAATCGTGAAAAAAATCTATATATAAAGGAAGAAACAGTTTCCATTATAAATTTTTTGTGGCTACTTTAAAAACGTGTGAGCCGGTCGTCTAAAAAATCTGTATAGGCATACAAGAAGCTTCAAACGATATTTCAGTGGATTGAGTGAGTTGGTGCTTCTTTCACCGTTGGATAAGACGTGTTTCCGTGTGTGCACGTGTGCAGCAGCCACACTTACAAACACTCACATTATCTCTGGTTCTCTCTCTCCTTCGCTGCTACTGTCGGTGGAATAGTGGGGGACACTGCTGGGTGCAGGGGACTCGGTCGCTCTCTCTGTCTCACTCACTCTTACAAGTTAAGTACAAAATCTTCTTTACAATTTTTTTCTCGAAATTTTGTGCTTGTCTCAATAATTGAAATAGACCAAATCGATAGGAAATTTTCCGCTCTATACGCTGTTATTTTTATTTTTACTATAGCTCTTACCGTTACTGAGATATGAGCGAAATAAAATTTCAAATGCGATTTTAACATTGATCCACCACTCGAAAAATTTTTTATTTATTTTTATCGTAATCAGCAGGTCAAATTACATAAAATATCAAAAACACCATCTTCTCCAACAACTTTCTAATTCAGAAGTTTCTGGGTTGGTCTATTAGTGTACAACAAAAAGGAGTATTCGAAATTTAAGTACTTTTGTATGTACGAATGGATTTACAATTCTACTTGATAACTTTTTTCAAAAAATTACAGAAACAAATTGTAATTATATTGTATTTATTTATACAAAACCTACCTTAGGCAGCAATTTATGTTAGTTGAGAGGGTTGTGCTGGGCAAAACAAGATCTTATGAGTTTAACCAAAGTTGTTTGAACCACACAACTACCAATATAAATTTTGCTACTCAATACACTAGTATAGTAAATGGATCTAATAGATATTAGTCTTAGAGTCTTAGATCCTTTTTAACAGCTAGTTAACTAAATAATTTATAAACGTGATATTTTATTAAATGGTGACACGAATAAAGAAATTGGAGGGGGGTGAGGGCCAAATAATGTTTTCTTTTGTAATGAATAATTTATTTAAAAAATACAGTTTAAGTTGCTATTTTTCAATTTAAATATTGTATCTGGTCGCGACAAAATGATCACCTTTTATCATTAACCGTAGTGGACTGTCTTACTACACTACACATTAATGTAAACACAAAAGTGACAAAAGGCTTGCACTGCAAAAGCACGTTAATATACACACGTTGGTATATATATAGAGATCGAAGAGGTCGTCTATAAGAGAGAAAAAGGTGGTTTGATGTTTCGTCCCGGGAGCACGCCAGGACTCATCAGTAAGGCTGATGACGTGCTCCCTGCCTTAGACACAGAAGAAGTGTGGGCTTACACTATCTCGATCGCGCTTATATAGTAATCGTGAGGGAATTTCGCCGCTTGACGGAAGCGAACTATTAGGGGCTTGGCCACCTGGCGAGTAGAGCCTGAAGCGCGAGAGATGTGAGACGCCACATCACTCCCCACCTAGTCACGACGATGATGTAACCGGGAGGAAGTGACGATATGAAAGTCGAGGGTGTGAAGGCATGAGAGGGAGAAAGATGTTGAGAAGAAGTCTCGTTGGGATCTCCGGGTCTTCCACGCTTCGTTGCGAGAGATGCGGGGCGTGTTGCCGGTGCGTGAACGAGTTCGTGTGATGAGCGAATCGTGTGGGTATCGTTGAGAGCTTCGAGCGAATTGCGTGGGATTATCTGCGTTGCGTGTACCCGGCGTGGAGGATGCGGAGATGCGTGAGAGTATAGGTTCGAAGGGTAGGATCGCCAATATAGAGATCGATGCGGGGCGCGTGGCCGCCGTGCGTGAACGAGTTCGTGTGATGAGCGCAATCGTGTGGTGCGGGGCGCGTTGCCGCCGTGCGTGAAAGAGTTGTGCGATGAGCGAATCGTGTGGGGATTAGCTGCGTTAGCGTGTACCCGGCGTGGAAGATGCGGAGATGCGTGATAGTATAGGTTCGAAGGGTAGGATCGCCAATATAGAGATCGAAGAGGTCGTCTATAAGAGAGAAAAAGGTGGTTTGATGTTTCGTTCCGGGAGCACGCCAGGACTCATCAGTAAGGCTGATGACGTGCTCCCTGCCTTAGAAATAGAAGAAGTGTGGGCTTACACTATCTCGATCGCGCTTATGTAGTAATCGTGAGGGAATTTTGCCGCTTAACGGGAGCGAACTATTAGGGGCTTGGCCACCTGGCGAGTAGAGCCTGAAGCGCGTGAGATGTGAGACGCCACATATACCTATGCTATCCACATTAGATAAGCCCAGACTTTGTACCGTGAGAGCACGATCGCTGAGCTCCAGGGGCTCCCCTCCACAAGCTTCTACAGTTTAATGCTGCGCCGTACTGTGTGCACACAAACTATAGGCAGCGTGGCTCTCATGCTTGTACTTTACGAGTTCAATGCACATTTGAACTAGTGTGACACAATCTTTGATCTTAGGTAGTCTAAATACTTGTGTAGTAGGAATTCAGAATGATTTTAACTCTATAATCACATGTACTTGATCTCCTTATGCTCAAAATTATTTTGTATGCAAGAGAGGGGTATAGAAAAGAGCACTGAGCTGCCCCAGCGGTTACAATAGGACTTTCATGATTTTTTTCAGCTTTTCAAACGTCGGTATTCACAAAAATCAATTTTTTTTTATTTTTTATTATTACTAACAGTAAATACAATGTTTCAATCGAAGCAAAATTTCGATGAACCGATCATGGAGTTTGTTATATAACTTTAAAGTTTCACGATAAAAAATTAAGTAACAAGAAACTAACAACTATTTTAAATATTACCAATAACTATTTGTTAAAAACTGAATATCTATATTTTCTAATGATTATGTTAAAATAAACATGATAGTTTTTTTTCACTCCAATCTAGAGTTTTTTGGTATAAATATTTTTTTTTCCGCTTTCTCTTGTCATTAACATTTTATTAATAATTAATAATGGATTAGCAAAAGTGTCCAATTTCAAGAAAATTTGGTGACAAAAAAATTGGTGGTCACAAAATTTCTCTTCTAGCAATAGAAGCGGAGATACAAGTAAAAAACTAAATGAATTATTGGCATTTTTTCATAAACTGTTGAATATATAAATGAAGCCAACTTTTGATTTGGACAAAACTATTTTTCTGTATTTCTAAAGAATTTCTACAACGCCATGACCAATTTTTTCTGTACTGAAAAACATAAGATTAAATCATACTTTTTTTTTTGTCTCCGGGCAGTGGACTATGTCTCTTCTTTACTCTCAGCACAGAGCAGGGATGACTAGGTAGAAAGACGGTTGTAGAAAAGGTAAGTTTTCTACGCGTAGAAAAAATGTTAAATACTGTAGAGAATTTCAAGGTTTTTCGCTTTGTTGATTAATAAAATAACGCAAGCGCCAATCACCACACAACTCGAGGCGCTTACTGGTCGCTTTGTTAATTAATAAGATAAATAAAATAACGGAAGCGCCAATCACTGCTCAACCCGGGGCGCTTACTGATCATTTTGAAAGTTAATAAAATGTATTAGGTAATAACGCGAGTGTTTATCACCAGACCATCCAGGGCACTCACTGGTTTCTACTGGTTCCGCTTGATTGGCAGTAGGCGCCCCAGGTTGTATCATCATTGGCACTTGCGTTTTTTTATTAATTACTAAAGCAAGCAAAAAGCGCCTAGGGTTGTGTAGTGATTGGCGCTTGCCCTTTTTTCTTAATCAACAAAGCGACCAGTAAGCGCCCCGGGTTTTGTGGTGATTGGTGCTTGCGGTATTTAATGTATTTTATCAATTATTAAAGCTCGTGAGACACCAGATGGGTGGGTTGGGTTATTGGGTTCAATAGCTTGAGATTAATTTATTAAGTTATGGGGTATGAAATTTTGTCGAGTTATCTGGGGTTTGGCGTCTTGCTCCATTCAGCCAGTTTGTGTTTCCCGCAAGTTTGATAGCTGTTGTGTATGTTCGCATATTTATATGTATATCAACATAGCAATATAGCATACACGGCGCGCGTGCGCCGCCGCTGGCCACCAGCGATAGTCCAATACTTATAGTTGTACGGGACAGCGCGGCCTGGCCAGACTAGTGTGAATTGCCGAGCATGTACATCTCGATCTACGGGGGGACGTACCACATAAGTTTTTTTCGCTTCGTGAGCTTATGTTATAACATAGGCGTTCGAAGCGAAAAAAGGTTATATGGTACGGCCCCGGCTATGTATGTATACTCGTATGTATCTATGACTTAATGAATATCTTGTCATATACTTAGTGCCTTCTCTCATTATTGCTGTCAGGCTACATATATTACAATAGCCATTTTTGGGAGCGCTACTGTGTAAGAGACGTATTAAATGTTGAATTAAATCTTGTGAATTAAAAAATGCAGTTCTAATTATAGCAACAACGTTTTTCGGGTTAGCCACCGAGTTTTTCTAACCATTCAGAAGAAGTATACCTATTTCAGTTTTTTCCTTTCCAACAGACTCATGGAATTCACAATAATTTTTATCTAAAATTGACCCAGCTTAAGCTTTCCTGGATGGAGGGTCGTAATTAGGATTAAGACTTTTCACGAAATCTGTAAAATATACTGAATCTTCAGCGATGAAACGTATATTGCAACAGAAAAATGCTACTAGTTTACTAGTTTCAGTTCACTAATCGGTTTCGATTTTCTTAAAAATTAATAAAATCATTTGTGTACAAATTTTTTCTTAGTCATGTCCTTATTATCTGTATTTAGTTTACCTTTCTCGATTTACTTTTCTCTGTATCTTAACAATGCACAGTTGATAAGCTTATAAGTATGGACACGGTTTAAAAGAGAAGCTTTATATTCATTTCTATATCGTTTTGAAGTTTACATAAAGCTCAATTCATGTTTCTACGTTTTCTACTGTCTTCTACAGTTGTAACAGTTTCTTACAAATGCACAGTAGAATACTGAAAATTTTATAGAAAACCCATCGCTGGCACCTGTGGTGGGTATGTATCTTACACCTTCTAATCAATACATTTTTACAGGTAATTAATGTATGTGAAATAATGTGTATTTATGACACGGCGTGTAATTGATGGAATTAATTCTCAGAGCTTTTTTTTTTACAAATTAAAATACATGGCAAATTGGTATGTGGATGTATAAATAAAATATATTGGGTTCCCAAAAAACTTAATTTGATTTTTTTATTTGTCCAAAGTCTGAAGTAAACTTGTGATTAATTTCTTAATAAGTTTAGTATTTTTTTGTGTTATAATATTTGTTTTTAATTATCTTAGAGCATCTACTGCATTTAAGACACCGGCCCTGTGCATTCTTACGTTAATTACATTTAATACTAATGACTACATTAATTACATTTATGACATGTCATAAAAGAAATACACATTTACTGTATTTACCCACCACTGACTGGCACAGTGTTGGACGGCGTGGTCATGGTGTAATAAATACAGAAGGTGGGATCTTTATGAGGCTCTTTTACAGTCAAGCTTGAATCAGATGGCGCCAGGGCACGTCGCGGCTGTCATGGCCGTCGCACTTACACACCGTCAAATTTACAGTTGTGTATTGTGTCCGTGAGCCTATCTGTGTGATGAGCAAAGCAGAAGACATAACCTTTGTAAATGATTGCTGTTGTTTGCAGACAATTTTTGTTTGCATTTACGTTTAAAGATAGTAGGAAAAATGAAGTGCAGTGTAATATCCTACGATAAGAAAGTGGAATTTAAATTTCCTTCTGATAGTGTGATTAAAAAAAAGTGGCTCGAAGCAATTGGGAGACCAACATTTTTGCCGCTCCCAAGTCATGGCTTATGCCTCGACCACTTTGCCTCCACGAGTTCTGGTTTTCTTCCACTGACTCTTGCTCCTTTCCCTTTTAAAAGCTTTTTCAATTCTGAAACTTTTAAGCTCCCATAATATTCTTTCTTGTCTTCCTCATTCATTTCAAAATTTCAAATATTGCGCTTTACCACTACACTTTAATTTCCTATATACATACAATACTGAAAAGTAATGTTGTGTGAGTGAGACGGCCATGACAGCCGCGACGTGCCCTGGTGTCATCTGATTCAAGCTTGACTGTAAAAGAGCCTCATAGTCATCGAACCGATCAACCAATCAGAAGGCTTGGAACAAGCAACCTGCATATTGGATTTTCCATCATGAGCGTAGGTAGCACGTTGTTTAACTACTTAACTACACTTTATTGCTGAAAATAAATACAAGTCACCTCGAAAAGCAGTATTAAATTAAAAGCTTCGTACGGACGATAACGCAAATTAGATTGCCAGAGATAAAAAAAAAACTGACTTCTTATGTTAAAATTCTCGTAATAAGAAAAAAAAATTGTAAAATTTGTTTATTGAAATATTTAATAAACTGTATTCATTGTATATTTTACAAATAATCAAATGATTATACAGAATTATATTTATACATAAAATAGTGCACCTAACAAATTTTAAACATATTATTTATCGAGGAAATTTTTTACCCTGTACTCTTGTTTATGTGTAGCAGTAGTTAAATAACGCGCTCTTGACGCTCATTGGTGGAAAATCCAATATGGAAGGTCGCTTGTTCCAAGCCTCCTGATTGGCTGATCAGTTCGGTGGCTGAAGAGCCCACCTTATGTATTTTTTACATGGGCGTGGTGGGGTCACTGTTTGCTTGATCGTTTTCTCCGTCTCACTCGCTTTCATAGCATACTTAAATGTATTAACTACTTCGATTTCGAAATTATGAGCAGTACTCATAAATCGACACGAAAATATCTTGACGATTAAAATTTTCTACAACAAATACTGGTTACTTCTTTTTTTCAATAATATATAAATAAACATTTAATGTGCATGATAAATGAGAATTAAAGAATGGGCGGCAGTACTATTTTTTTGTCTATATTGACTCCTACGGACTTTATGCTTATATTAGAAAAGCATCCGTGGTTGAAAATTTTTCTGGTGGTAAGTTAAGTAACTGGTCTTTAAAAGGAAAAGCTCAACAATAATGCAGATCTTAGAATAGAGTGCACAAATGACTGACAAAAAATACAAGGTATATATTAGAAAAATTGAGAAAGAGAGAGAGAGATTGAGTTCGAATAAATCGTATTCGCATTCCAATCGTATTCGTATTCTTAACTGCAAATCAGCACAGGATTGGGATGCGAATACCATTTATTCGAACGTTACCAGAGAAGAGAAAATTACTCTTTATCTTTTTCTATAGCCAACCGCTGTGACTGGTTTCCGTTGACGGTGTCTTTTAACCTACGGGGTGCATGAAGAGAGCGAAATATATGATTAATCTTGAATCAATATAATTCATTACTTATTTTAAATAGTAGTCACAAATAAATATAAATTATTACATACGTTACCACTCACTTATTCCATCAAATTTAAGAAATGTATCTTATAGCTGTGTAATCAAGCCCTGACAGATTGGTTTTTTTTTTCTTAAAGCATAATGTATAAGACTTGGTAGTTTAAAAGATGACATTCTCATATTTATTTAACAGACATAAGCAAAAGCAATACGAACAATAAAGTAATTAAAAAATTATCAGTTGATAAAAACAGAGATTTGTAATAACCCTTTGTCTACCAAATGTTTCATTAACACACGTATTGTACGATATTTATGGTTAGAAGACAGGCAACGGGAGCCAATCAAAGCAGTCGGATAGAGAAAGACAAAACTTCAGATGATTCTATCGTGTACAGACAGCAGTATTTCGCAGTGAGGATGAAGATCTGCATCAGTGCTCCAGCGGACATTTTTCAAGACCTGAACGTGTCGTGACTCGTGAACCAACTGTTCATTGACACATATGGACCCAGAGTGATATAAATATTTATTGGAGTCCATGAGAAGTTGTGTGGCACACTATACTTTCAGTGAATATTAAATTGTGGAATTGGTTATCCATAAAAAATTTAAATGTAGGCTGACAGTAACTGTAGTACGACATTACAATCACTTGTTACAAAAAGCAAAATGGACAGCCTGCACATCGACAGCGGTTGACACACATACTATAGTTGCTATCAGCCAATTATTAAATTTTCTATGGAAAACTTATTATTTGCACAAACTTATACCTACTAAAAGTGCAGAGTGCCACAAGCCCATCTTTAATTGCAATAAATATTCATACCACTGAGTATATGATTACAGCATAACATATGGCTCACTACACGTTCACGTCTTGGAAAAAATCCAGAAGGGTTTCAGATCTTCATTTTCTGAAAAGGATATAAACGCTGAAGGCTACAAGCTACAAGTCTAAAGAGTTATAAAGTCACTGATTTGCTCTGCCATTTTCGCGACTATTTGAAAAAATCACAAGCCATCATAATGGACTAAGAGCTATGAGGCGGACGGGTGGTCAACATTTTAACCAGCCGCCACTTTTACCAGTATTGAGGAACCTTATGATTCGTAGAGATCCAAAATGTTTCGGTCCTATTTCATAGCGGTGAAGAGTTATGTGGTAATTATGGTACTGCCACATAGTCTTTTTTATTAACCAGCCGCAACTTACACTAATAGATAGAAAATAAAAAGTGGTTGACTAAAAGTGCCATTTGCGGCAAGATTAAAATGCATCTTGTACTCGAAACTCGACCTCCAAAAATATAGGTATCATATTTTTATCTATTATGTTATCTACAATGTCTCATCTATTATCTTAGATGAGTAATGTAGATACAATCAGATTTTTAAAGCTCGAATTTCAGGTACAAGATGCATTCCTCCAAAAAAATAGGTATTAAATTTTTATCTATAATGTTATCTACAATGTCTCATCTATTATCTTAGATAAGTGATGAAGATACGATCAGATTTTTAAAGCTCGAATTTCAGGTACAAGATGCATTCTAGTCTTGCCGCAAATGGCACTCACAGGTGACATCTTTTAATTGTCTATTTATTGGTGTAAGTTGCGGCTGGTTAATAAAAAAGATCATATGGCACAACTATAATTACCATGTAATTCCTTACCACAATGGAATATGACCGAAATAAGGTAAAGTACCCAGTAGTTGGACACTTTTGACAGTCGAAATTTTTTTTGCTGATTTATAAAAAACTAACAAAAAATGATGTTCAAAAAAACATAGCATTAATTATTTAAAATTTTTTTCTAATTGTTAGAGAAAAAAATATATCAGGTAGACAAACAAAGAAAAAATTAATATCAAAGAAAAATCATCAAGACCCAGTATCTGGACGCCAGTGTCCAGGTACTGGGACCAACATGAGACTTGGGACCAGTAGTTGGATGACCTATATTAATTAAATGGATAGGAGGTTAGGGTGGACATAACTTCAAAATGCTTTCTCACGTATGTCTAAGAGAGATATCTCAGATATCTCTCAACTACTCAATGATTACAAACTTTTTCACTACATGGTATAGTTGCTGGTCATCATTTAACTTTATTTTAGTTATTAACAGTAACATTAACTTATTATATTTAGTAATAATCAATAATTTTAAGTTTTCTTGACTGTCCAAGTACCAGGTATGAGAAAAATCTTATGTTATCGAATGGAAGCTATTCTTGGACAGAGCTATTTATATTTTTCGTAGGTTTAACTCTGATAAACTCAATAAAAATTATAATAATATACATTTTGCAAGGTAACTAGTTAGAAAATAACTGGAACATTCTATGCCCAACTATAAATTCTATAAATTATAGTTTTTAGCGATTTTTTCCGTGTCCAAGTACTTAGTACAGGAACACTCCTACTATGTTGTTAAAGAGATCTATTTTTGGACAGCGAACTTACATGCTTCGCATTTAAAACATATTTTTTTACGGGAAAACGAAAAAGAGTTGTAAAACGAAATTTTTTCATCAGGCATTGTTATGCATTGATGGATTATAAAAAAAATTTTTTTAGAACCAAGTTCTTTATGCGCAGCTAAAAATTTGTCATAAGGTCTTACATAAGTTCTTGCGTAATTTCTTATATAATTTCTTATTTCAGTTCTTATGTTAGTTCTTACGTAAGTTTTCATATAAGTTACTTTATCACAACTCGTGTCAGAACTTACATTTGCTTATCAACCAAGAACTTACTTAAAATCTTATGTAATTTCTTATGTAAGTTCGTATAAGACTTCGGCTATTAGTCGTTTAAACGTATTTATTTACGATCTAGATACATACATGGTGAACTTTAAAATTTTTTCTGCACAAAAGCTATTAGAATAGCTAATATTAATTAGTAAATACTAGTAAATACAAAAAAAGCATCCTAAGGGATTTTCCTCCACTAAGGGGATTTGAACCTGGTCCGAAGAATCTCTAGTCTAGTGTCTTACCCACTTAGCCAACTTGGATTCGATACATAGGAAAGAATTGACGTCCTCATGTGGTACATCTGATACTAACATCGATGTTATTGAGTCCTCAAATTATTGCTTTCTACAATCTCTGATACTAGTTAAGGCACGTGTTTTTCCACTTCTTATTAAAATCAAATACTTTTTTTTTAAACCTTATTTCATGTATAGTAACTTATATTTTAAGAATTTATATAATCTTTTGAGTAATGTTTATATAAGTGAGAAACTATTTTTGCAACTGGTTTTTGATACCGACATTAAAGTATTGAAGAGAAAAAGTTAATCCTCAACTTTGTTGTTGTAACAATTACAATAAATTTATTACACTTAAAAAGATAGATTATTTTTCCCTTAGAATAAAAAGTACAAGTAAAGTTCAAATAAAATCTGTGATCGAAAAGTAGTTGTAAAATCAATTACTAGATTTATTGTCAAAAAACGCATTATCAGACTCAAAACAATGTTATATGTACGTTTATGAAATGTTTAATAACCAATGAGATAACCAAGGTGTTAAATGTTATCCACAAAATAATTCTTTCCCATGTATCAAATTCACTCTGGCTAAATGGGTAATACACTTGACTAGGAATTCTCCAGTTTAGGGTCAAATCCTCTTAGTGGAGGTAAGAGATGCTTTTTTTTGGTATTTACTAATTTATATTAGCTATTCTAGCAGTTTTTATTCAGAAAAAATTCTTAAATTCCCTGTGTATGTATGTAGATAATAATTAAATACATTTAAACGGCTAATACTATAAAAACCTACATAAGAATTTACATAAGATCTTATGTAAGTTCTTGGTTGATGAGCAAATGTAAGATCGTGTACAAGTTCTGACATGAGTTCTATTTAAAGAACTTATATGAGAAGTTACATTCGAACATATGTAAGAAATGACATAAGAAGTTACATAAAAAATTACATAAGAACTTATGTAAGAACTTATGACAAATTTTTAGCTGGGCTAAGGTGGGTGACGGTCGTCTGTCAGCCATCACCGTGCTTCCCAGCGTGAGACGTAGTTGACGACCACGAGTCACAATATGAACTTACCATAACCTCTACCAGAGAATATAGATCGAATATACTCTTCTTGCATAGAAAGCCAGATCGGTCGTTTTTGCGTCCGCAGTATTTTCTCTTTATATTTTAGTTATGCCCCCCATAAGGCAGGCAGTGTTAGTGTCAGGTGGCAACCGGGTAAGGCGGGTAACTTACCCATAGATGTCGATAACTATTACCTTCTGAGCAACACGGCAAAATGCCTGATTATATATATTAGTATCCCAGATAGCATCGTGACGGCACTGTGACCGCAGCGTGGAGCACGACATGGAGCACGTATGAAAGCACCGTGTCATCCAGCTGTCGAAATTTCTGAGCGCACACTGCAAGCATGTCGTGGAAAGTGCACGTTGTGCTGTCAGACTGCTTTCATTGTGCGTACACCAGGGCTGCAGTGTGCGCTCACGCGAGGTGGTATGCATGCCGTGTTTAGCCGACATAACCTCTTTTTATTAGTAAATAATTACATGGGTATTATATTTTTTTAATAAAAAAAAAGTTGTTACATATAAAATAATTTATATTTTCAAGTACAGCAATGTTGCACTGTATTTTACAAGACAATCAAAACCGTATGTCTATGCGATAATTAAAATTATAATATCACAAATTTTTGTTCACAGTATGATACATAAATAAAGTTGAGTAAAAAAACTGAAACTTAAATTAAAGTGCACTGCCACAATGAAGTATAAAGTTAACTCCAATCTCACTTTCAGGATTTATAGAAGTTTGAGCTTACTTAACCCCTGTAATAATTTATTTCATGAGCAAAACCAAGTCACAATCATTAAAAGAAAATTTATTAAAATTGATTTTATTAATTAAACTTACTTTTTTTTTTTCTATGGAGAAGGTTGATCAAAAGCATCAAAAGTATTTGTGTTGTGCAAAAACTGTGGCTCTGCTCTTGTCCCTCCTCGTTTTGTTGAAATTAATCGTGACATCATTTGGTGATTGGCCCTGAAATGTTTAGATGTATTTATATTTTATAAGCTACAATGCTATTATTGTAACTGATTGCTTCTATATGGATACTTACTCAACTTTTAATTCGAGACGTTCTAATCTTTGGCTCATTTCTTCACAAATAAAATTTTTAATGCAGACAAGTCCTGTGGGTGAGGAAGCCGCTCAGAAAAAATCCATGCAGAACGACCCGGTGTATTGTCTGAAGCCTAACAAAGTACATGAAATCTAGGGTTGCCTCCAGCACATCTTCCGGTCATGACGACGAGATAAAAAGAAATACTTATAGCTATCCCATTCACGAAGGTTAACAACGACAAAAAAATGACTCTGCAGCCGTGACACTGTCTCGGTTTGAGTATACATTTATAAACTCTTGTCTGGCATGTTGATTAAAATTCAGCTTTTGCGAGAGAGATCATAACCTCTTCTAGCAAAAAATCCGTGTAAAACTTTCATAAGCCATGTGTTGAGAATAAAAACACTTACTTTTCTTTTGCGTGTGCTTCGTTACTACGTTCCGATGACCTGCAAATGTTTGCCAATAGTCCTGACGATCAATAAATTATAATTTGCGGAAGTTTTTTTGTACTCCTCGATCGTTTCTCCTCTGCTTCTCCGCGCGATGCGATATACGGCTGAAGGGCCTGAAGGTACGATCTGCAACTTATCTGGAGCACGAAATGCTTTGGCGTGCGTGCACAGGCTACTGCACATCGTACGGAGTACCTGCTGCAGATTGACGGCACGGCATGCTTTTAACACACTATGACGGCACCATGACCACAGACTGACAGCACAGCATGCGGTCACACAAGCGCACCCCCTGCTCTCCACGTGATGCTATCTGGGATCCTATACATTACTGATTTTTCATGCAAAACTATTTAAAAACACGTTTCCACTACAATTAATTAAGAAAATATCGGTAACGAAATTATAAAAAAAAGTTTGACATTAATTTTTCTCAACATGCATATCAAAAGCTTATGCAGGGGCACCTCACGAAATTCCACAAAATCCCATAGCAGATCTGTATAGTCGTTAGTTCAGAGGTAGAACTTTTGTTTTTAAGCCCAAAGTTTTGGGTTCAATGCACTTCTTCCAGCTTTTTTTTATTTACTTTTGTATTTTCTTGTGAAGCGTACAAAAACATTTTAAATCATTTTTGTATCTAATACTTCTTAAATAATGCATGTATTAAATGTGTTATTTTTATTTTTTATCGAAAAGAAACGAAACTGTTTATGGCACATTTTAACACAACTTAATGTATATTGCTAAATTTAAGACTCTCAAATGTAGACACGAGCGCGGAAAAAATGATTACATAGTAGAATATCCCTTCGAATTTAATGTATTAAATGATTATTTCTAAATAAGGTTTTCGAGTATTTTAATAATTTATTAATGAATACAATCTTACGAAAAATAATGCAGTCATAATATTAAAGTTAGTACCTATTGAAAACTCTTCTTTGCTCAAATATAGAATTAAACTCTGATTCTCCATACAGATTTGCAACCGTAGAAATCTTTTATACGCTGGAAATGTTTGTAGAAATATTTTTTTCTCATTTATCATCTTATTGCGTTATCCATTAATCATAAAATTCGATCTCATACAGACCTGTATCAGATTAGTTTTTAAAGTACATTTAGTAAACTTATGTAAAAACTTACAATACATGAATTGCTTAACTTTCTTTGATTGTACTATACAAATTCTGTTACGTTTAAGTTGCTTATAATTAGAATTTTTTTAATAAATGCATAAGCTTTCTTGTATTTTTCTGTGTATATAGTGTCTCGAATCATTTGTTTGAATTGTAACCCTTAAATATCGTTTCTTGATTATGTAATACACGAGTTATTTTGCTTTCATTAGTTAAGTGAGTTGCATTTTGTATGGGATTTATTTAAATTATAATAAATATACAACTGTCTTTCCGTTACACTGCATATCGTACGTAACAATCCTATCCCGATGGAAGAAACTGCCATCTTCTCGTTGGTTTCCGTCGAATGATCTGGATATGAGGGAAAAATAATTTATTGAACAGTTTTGTCTTATATTTTTAATGGTTGTACTGATGTATCACCTTTAAACTTATATTGACATTAACGCAGAGCAGAAAATTTTTTTACACTTTATTGAAAATTAAAGTAGTAAATAAAAAAAAAAAAAAAAAAAGTTAAGTTCTACCTCTGAACCAGCGGCTAAGTTCGACTTATACAGATCTGCTATAAGATTTTGTAAAATTAGGTGAGGTGAGGTTGATTTGAATGTTGAGAAAAATTAATGTAAAACTTTTTTTCTTCATTTCATTACCGATATTTTCTTAATTAATTGTAGTTAAGACGTGTTTTTGAATTGTTTCGCATCAAAAATCAGTAGTATATAGGATACTGATTATCAGATATTTTGCCGTGCTGCTCCGAAGATAAAAGTTATTGGCTGAGTTACCCGCCTTACCCGGCAGCGTTGGGTTAACAGGATTCCCGCAGCGAAAATTACGGTCAGTAACATAAAAGTTACTGTCACTAACATACCGATCTATAGAGTGTTGGAGAAGCGAATACGCAGAGAAGAAGGGGGCATTCCAGAGGTTCTCAACAGTGCTCCCAAATGCGACTGGCAATCGTGTAAGAAATAACACAAGCACCAATCCCCACAAAACATGAAGCGCTTACTAGTCCCGTGACTTATTTAAAATAAAAATAATGACAGCACAAACGCCAACCCCCACACAACCCAGTGCGCTTACTGGTCCCTTTATTTAAAATAAATTAAATAACACAAGTGCCAATCCCCACAAAACCCAGTGCGCTTACTGGTCCCTTTATTTATTTATAGTAAATTAAATAACACTAGCGCTAATTCCCACACAACATGGAGCGCTTACTAGTCCCGTTATTTATTTAAAATAAATATAATGACAACACAAACGCCAATCCCCACACAACCCAGTGCGCTTACTGGTCCCATTATTTAAAGTAAATTAAATAACACAAGTGCCAATCCCCACACAACCTGGTGCGCTTACTGGTCCCTTAATTTATTTATGATAAATTAAATAACACTAGCGCCAATCCCCACACAACCCAGTGTGCTTACTGGTCCCTTTATTTAAAATATATTAAATAACACTATAGCGCCAATCTCCACACAACGCGGTGCGCTTACTGGTCCCTTTTAGTAGTTCTACTGGTAGTTCTCTTATCACTCCTTGTGTCAGAACTTACATTTGCTTATCAACCAAGAACTTACTTAAGATCTTATGTAATTTCTTATGTCAGTTCTTATGTAAGTTCTTATAAGACTTCGGGTGTCAGTCGTTTAAACGTATTCATTTACTATCTATGGGATACATACATGGTGAACTTTAAAATTTTTTCTGCATAAAAGCTGTTAGAATAGCTAATATAAATTAGTAAAAAACAAAAAAAGCATCTCTTACCTCTACTAAGGGGATTTGAACCTGGTCCGGAGAATCCCTAGTCAAGTGTCTTACCCACTTAGCTAGAGTGGATTCGATACATGGGAAAGAATTGACGTCCTCATATGGTACATCTGATACTAATATCGATGTTATTGTGTCTTTAAATTATTGCTTTGTTTTTCCACTTCTTATTTAAATCAAATACTTTTTTTTTAAACCTTATTTCATGTATAGTAACTTATATTTTAAGAATTTATATAATCTTTTGAGTAATGTTTATATAAGTAAGAAACTATTTTTGCTGCTGGTTTTTGATACCGGCATTAAAGTATTAAAGAGAAGAAGTTAATCCTCAACTTTGTTGTAGTAACAATTACAATAAATTTATTACACTTTTAAAAATAGATTAGTTTTCGCTTAGAACAAAAAGTACAAGTAAAGTTCAAATAAAATCTGTGATCAAAAAGTAGTTGTAAAATCAATTACAAGATTTATTGTCAAGAAACGCATTATCAGACTCAAAACAATGTTATACATACGTTTATAAAATGTTCATTAACCAATGAGATAACCAAGGTGTTAAATGTTATCCACGAAATAATTCTTTCCCATGTATCGAATCCACTCTGGCTAAATGGGTAAGACACTTGACTAGGGATTTTCCGGACCAGGTTTAAATCCCCTTAGTGAAGGTAAGAAATGCTTTTTTTTATATTTACTAATTTGTATTAGCTATTTTAACATCTTTTGTGCAGAAAAAATTTTAAAATTCACCGTGTATGTATGTAGATAGTAATTAAATACGTTTAAACGACTGATTCACGAACTCTTATGAGAACTTAAATAACAACTTACATAAGAAATTACATAAGATCTTATGTAAGTTCTCGGTTGATAAGCAAATGTAAGATCGTGTACAAGTTCTGACATAAGTTCTATTTAAAGAACTTATATGGGAAGTTACATTCGAACATATGTAAGAAATTACATAAGAAGTTACATAAGAAATTACATAAGAACTTATGTAAGAACTTATGACAAATTTTTAGCTGGGTGTCGCGTACTCGGGGGGCTGGAATTTTAAAACCGACAGATTTGATGAAACGGAAGCGGCTTACCGGAAGTCTCTTCCTCTCAAGTTTCCCCTCTTAGCCCGTCCCTCTCACCAACAGTTCCCTGCACACGTCCCCTCACCCTACCATATATTATCTGCCAACCATGCCGCGATACTCTTCTGCACACCTTTGCCCACCATTCCCCTTTACACTTCCAAGCAATTAATTTTTAAACGAATTTTAATTGTCTTTTCCCTCAGTAATTTTTAACTTTGAATTTTTTTTTCTTCTACAATTCTTAAAAAAAAACAAAAATAAATAAAAAAAAACACTTTCCAATTAAGAGATTTGAACCCTCAACCTCCTGCATATGAGTCGGGTTCCTTACCCACTCTGCTACGAGCGCTGCCGACTATGGGAACTCGGTTTCTTGTACTTATCATGTGGTTCGTAACTATAATATTCAATTTTTATATGCATTTACTGATAACACATTCAATTAATAATAAATTATGTATTTGTTTTCTAAATAATACATCTTAAAAAACAAAAATTTAATTAGCATCAATATGGTTATGTAGATTAAATCGAATAAGGCGCGTTATTACGCATTGAATATTTGTATTTTATGCATCTGATGCATAAAATGCCGACCGATTTTTTTCAAACCTGATGTTTTTTTGGCACTAGAGTAGTGCTAATAATTACTGCTATAAATAAATTATTTTATAAATAAATAAATTATTAAAATAAACATATACAATAGAGTTGCAGAACGTATCAATGGTTTTTAAGGGCGTTTATTTTGAATTCGAAAAAACTAATGTGGTTACAATGTCACATAATTATATAAATTAAATTTATTACATCAATAATGAATAAATTATGTAAGATCATTACATATATATATTTCGCGTTATATATCATTTTAATGGTATTTGAAAGTGCCTATTTTGCATTTGATAAACAAATAATGGCAAAATGTCATTAAATAATTATATGAATAATTTATATATATATCTATAGATATAAATAAATACAATGGAATGAAAAAAAATGAAATAAAAAAGGAAATGAAAAAAAAAGATAAAATAGAATAATAAAAAAAGAAATTAAATAAAGGACATACAAAAAAAAAAGAAAAAAAAATAGGAATGAAATGAAATATAAAAAAAAATAAAATGAAATATGAAAAAAAAATTAAACAAGAAATTAAAAAAAATAAAACAAGAAATGCAAAAAAATACAAAAAAAATAATGAAATGAAATGTAAAAAAAATAAAACAAGAAATGAAAAAAAATTTTAAAAAAAGTAATGAAATGTAATATAAAAAAATAATAATATGAAATATGAAATTAAATAAAACAAGAAATGAAAAAAAAAAAAAAAAAAAAAGAAAAAAATAAAATAAACAAATTAAAAGAAGCAAACCAGGGGGTATAAATGGGTCATGGGACTCACGGTAAAAACGAAGTTCTTTAAATATGACATTAGTACAAAGACACACAATTTCTCAGGTAACAAGGGGGTCACCAGACCCATAGGAAGAACGAAGCTCTATAAAAATAAGTACTGCATTCATGTAGTTCACTGAAACAAAAACTTGAAAAACGAATAAAAAAAAATAAGAAAATTTAGTTCAGTCACGATAGTTGAACTTTGTGAGTACTGTATTTATGCATGACGTACGCACAAAGTTCAACTATCGTGACTGAACTAAATTTTCTTATTTTTTTTTATTCGTTTTTCAAGTTTTTGTTTCAGTGAACTACATGAATGCAGTACTTATTTTTATAGAGCTTCGTTCTTCCTATGGGTCTGGTGACACCCTTGTTACCTGAGAAATTGTGTGTCTTTGTACTCATGTCATGTTTAAAGAACTTCGTTCTTACCATGGGTCCAATGACCCATGTGTACCGTTTGTTTCTTTTAATTTGTTTATTTTTTTTTTTTTCTTATTTCTTGTTTTATTTTATTTCATATAACATTTCATTTCTTTTTAAAAATTATTTTTTATTTCTTGTTTTATTTTTTTTTTTCATTTCTTGTTTTATATTTTTTCATATTTCATTTCTTTCTGTACTTTCTGTGTAATTTCTAGAGGGATTACGCAATACCAGGTAGTAGGAAAGTCACCAAAACTTCTTCCTATGTCCTGGAAATATTTACCTTTGACAGCAAAGGGATGCTTATTTAATGAAAATATAGTGCGCAAGTTATTTTCTGTAAGAATGGTGGAGAGGGTACAAAGAGAAATGTGATTAAAGACACCATTTCGGGACCACACGGTAGAGAGGGAAAACACAGATTCACTAGGATACCTCTCTTAAAAAAAACTATAATGGTAAACCACATAAGGAAACCATATATAAAAACCAGAAAGAATCATTTGGGTTTTCTACTCCGTTTTTATGTGGTTTTTTGTTTTAAATCACCATGTGATTTAACAATGAAAATCATGTGGTTTTCACATGCTTTTCTTTTAATAAAAAAATTTTTCTACTTAAGTTTAAGTATTTTGGAATCTTAAAACAAAAAAAAATTCCTTAAAGGTGCCTTGAACCTTGACTAACAAATTCTTAGCCAAGTATCTTATCTAATGGCCCAGAATAGACTTAAGGTAAAAGCACCAGTACGTAAACACTTTTTCCATAAAGTCTTTGTTTTCTCATTTTTATTGAATTTCTGATTTGCATAACAACAAAACAGTTATTGCGCCAGTAAGTTTATATTTTTTCCTTTAAAACAAAAACAAAAAAGTTTTTCTAGATCATGTGTACGATTAATAAATTAATTTTAAAGTTTTTTCACCAACGACCCAGTAGATGAACAGCGTTTTCAGGTATTGGTACCGATACGTATTTTTGACCGAGTACTTGAACATCCCATGTTAATTAAATGGGAGAGAGGTTATGTTAGCTGCCTTCTACTGATTTCTGTTTTTATTATGTAATGCAAATAACCAAATCAAAAAATTCCATTCTAATTTCATTGGTAACATATTATGAAAACTATAACGACTGGCTTGACATATTATTATTATTGATTAACAGTGATTTCAATCATTTTTATGTGTTCGAGTACTGGGTATAGATAAAACCTAATGGTACCAGTACCTGAACAGTCTCACAAGCCACCTCATACAAGTTGCACGAATAAATAATTTTTTTCTCGTTGAGTATAAAGAGTTACTGAAATATAAATTTTGTTTTATATACGAAACGATCAAAGGATATCAAAAACATTTTTTTTTTATCCACTTAAATTAAAAATAGTTTATTCAAGCTGTTTAATCTACTGGTGCAATTTTAGTAAGTGTTCACGTACTGGTGCTTGTACCTTAATCCTAGTTATCAAATTTTAATCCTTATAAGGTAAAGTACCCAGTAGTTGGACACTTTTGACAGTCGAAATTTTTTTTGCTGATTTATAAAAAACTAACAAAAAATAATGTTAAAAAAAACATAGCATTAATTATTTAAAATTTTTTTCTAATTGTTAGAGAAAAAAATATATCAGGTAGACAAACAAAGAAAAAATTAATATCAAAGAAAAATCATCAAGACCCAGTATCTGGACACCAGTGTCCAGGTACTGGGACCAACATAAGACTTGGGACCAGTAGTTAGATACCCCATATTAATTGAATGGATAAGAGATAAGGGTGGACCTAACTTCAAAATGCTTTCTCACATCTCTCAACTACTCAATGATTATAATCTTTTTCACTACATGGTAAGGTTTCTGGTCATCATTCAACTTTATTTAAGTTTTCAAAAGTAACATTAACATATTATATTCAGTAATAATCAATAAGTTTAAGTATTTTTCACTGTCCAAGTACCAGGTATGAGAAAAATCTTATGTTATCAAATGGAAGCTTTTCTTGGACGGAGTTGTTTATATTTTTCGTAGGTTTAACTCTGATAATCTCAATAAAAATTTATAATAATATACGTTTTGCAACGTAACTTTAGTTAGAAAATAATTTGAACGTTCTATGCCCAACTATAAATTAAAATTTTTAGCAATTTTTTCCGTGTCCAAGTAGTAAGCATAGAAACACTCGTATGTTATTAAAGAGATCTTTTTTTAGACAGCAATTTTACATGCTTTGCATTTAAAACATTTTTTGTTATGTAAAAACGAAAAATAATTTTAAAAATTGATTTTTCATCAGGCATTATTATGCATTGATGGATTATAAAAAAATTATTTTTCCTACATAAAAACGTCATCTTTTCGAAAATGTTAATTATATTATAACAACAATATTAAAAGCGCCTTTCATCCAATGACCCAGGACGCTTACAAGCAAATGTATTAAACAATTAATTGCTAAATTTAATAAAAAAAGCGCCTTTCACCCAATGACCCAGGGCGCTTACAAGCAAATGTAATAAACAATTAATTGCTAAATTTAATAACAAAAGTGCCATTCACCCAATGACCCGGGGCACTTACAAGCAAATGTTTTAAATAATTAATTGCTAAATTTAATAACAAAAGCACCTTTCACCCAATGACCCAGGGCGCCTACTGGCAAATGTATTAAATAATTATTTGCTAAATTTAATAACCAAAGCGCATTTCACCCAATGACCCGGGACGCTTACTGGTAAATGTATTAAATGATAAATTTTAAAACACATGTGCTTATTACCCGATGACCATAGGCACTTACTAGTCACTTTGTTGATTAATAAATTGTGAAATTTAAAATTTTGTATTATTAATTAATAATTTATTATTTAATAGATTTTTCAGTAAGCACCCCGGGTCATCGGGTGATAAAAGCATGTGTTATTAAATTTCACGAATTATTATTTAATACATTTGCCAGTAAGTGCCCCAGGTCATTCGGTGAAAGGCGCTTTTGTTATTAAATTTAGCAATTAACTATTTAATTCATTTTCCAGTAAGCGCCCTGGAACATTGGGTGAAAGGCGCTTTTATTAATAAAATTAGCAATTAACTATTTAATATGTTTGCCAGTAAGTGCCCTGGGTCATTGGGTAAAAAGCGCTTTTGTTATTAAATTTAGCAATTTATTATTTAATACATTTGCTTGTAAGCGCTCTGGGTCATTGGGTGAAAGGTGCTTTTGTTATTAAATTTAGCAATTAATTATTTAAAACATTTGCCAGTAAGCACCCTGGGTCATTGGGTAAAAGGCGCTGTTCTTATTAAATTTAGCAATTAACTATTTATTACGTTTGCCAGTAAGTGCCCTAGGTCATTGGGTAAAAGGCGCTTTTGTTATTAAATTTAGCAATTAATTATTTAATACATTTGCTTGTAACCGCTCTGGGTCATTGGGTGAAAGGTGCTTTTGTTATTAAATTTAGCAATTAATTATTTAATACATTTGCTTGTAAGCGCCCCAGGACATTGGGTGAAAGGCGCTTTTATTAATAAATTTAGCAATTAATTATTTAAAACATTTGCCAGTAAGCACCCTGGGTTTTTGGGTAAAAGGCGCTTTTGTTATTAAATTTAGCAATTAACTATATAATACGTTTGCCGGTAAGTGCCCTGGGTCATTGGGTAAAAGGCGCTTTTGTTATTAAATTTAGCAATTAATTATTTAATACATTTGCTTGTAAGTGCTCTGGGTCATTGGGTGAAAGGTGCTTTTGTTATTAAATTTAGCAATTAATTATTTAATACATTTGCCAGTAAGCACCCTGGGTCATTGGGTGAAAGGCGCTTTTGTTAATACATTTAACAATTAATTATTTAATACGTTTGATAGTAAGCACCACAGGTCATTGGGTGAAAGGCGATTTTGTTATTAAATTAAACAATTCATTATTTGATATATTTCCTAGTAGTCGCCCCGGGTCATTGGATTGAATAGCTTGGGTTCATTTTATTAATTTATTATGCATAAAAGTGTTATCTGGGTTTTTGCGTCATGCCCCATAGAGCTCATTTGAATTTTCCGCCGAGTTATTCTATCACTTCTGAGATCGCTGGAGTTGATTGACACTGTTGCTATTTTTTAGCAGAACGTAATTATAAGCCATTTCTACATTGAAGCGTTATGCGTATTTTTAATGCACTAACAGGTAATGCATTATAGATAGAGCTGTGGACTACCTTTAATCCATACCCACAAATTTGTTTAAGCTTTGATGGAAAGGGTGGGTGATCAATAAATCAATTACATTTTTTTTGCTAAGCAAATAAAACTGTGGTTGACAAAAAGATTATTACAAAAGTTTATGATCTCTACTTTGTCAGCTAAACCGTAAGAAGGGATTTTGAGTGACGAATGACTTAAACAATAGTTCACTTCAGTTTACCTCTTGAAAATTTAAACAATTGGTCATTACCACCCTCTATTACCCAAATTTATTGCTATGTTTTTTACTAGGAGGATGTTGCAAAGTTAACTATTAAAGACCGTTAATAGTCATGGTTGTTAACAAATATAAGAAACAAAAAAAGAAAAATATTGGTTAAATTTGGATGGAAACGGAAATCTGGGTTCGGAAGGGCTTAAAAAATAACGTTTCAATACCATTCGTTTTCAGTAAAATTTATAAAATAAAATGACTCGCAGGAGGCTGGGGAATAGATCTGGAAGCTTTCAAAATTTTGACGAATGTGTTTTTGTATTATTCCAAATAAATTTTTTGTATTTCCTACGCATCTTCTTCAAAACAGTAGGCATTGAAACAAAACTATTTACGTAAGTAAAATTCCATTATAAACAATATAGACCTTCTTTTACGTATTTGATTAAAACCATGACTTTTCGTGGACTTTAAAAATTAGTTTTGCAAGATTCTCGCAGTGAAAATGGATACAAATTTTGTGAAGTAATGAGAGAATGATAATTAACAATTCTTTCAATTTGGAAATGGTCAAATAGGAAACAAATTTTCTAGTAAAACTATTTATCAGCGAATCAAGGTTTATCTGTGGTTTTTTTGTAGGTGACCGCAATTTTTAACTAGCTATTACACTGCACATGCGGATGCAGACGATTTTAGCAGTTTATTTAAAATCATACATACGTGGCGATTGCAACCACACGCCCAATATTGACATGTATGTGTGTAGTATACAATATACGTTACTCAATACAAATAGATTTTAATTTTTCTAATTTGCACTGTCACCGCTATATCTGCGGTATTTCGGCTAGCACATGCGCAGTTAAAAAACGTCCACCACATTGCCACATACGGTTTCTACAGTGTTGATGGGGTCAGCCGGGTCTATGATGTAAAAATTCAAGGAGTGGCGTTGCGCATCCATTTTGATTGGCCAATCAGGAATGCTTCCATCTTGCCACCATGTCTGTCTACGAATTTCAAAAGTTTTCAAAATATAAAGCATACTAACATCAGGAAACTTGTAAAACAATACGTATTTTTTATTTTAATATTTTCATTCCAGTTGTTTCAGTAATCAAACTTATCATATTCACACAGAAATCGATAATATTTACACAGTAAAAACTGACTAAATAGGTTAACATTGATCAATTGACGTATATGTCTATTTACACGCATATATATATCCCTACATTATATAGTTGTATTGACGAAAGTGAGTCTCAGCCCCCCCGCCTCTCGCTCCTCCCCGTTCCTCGCCACTCCCTCTCGATTCATATAGTTATTTGCTTGTTTTACGTCATTTTTGATCAAATTGTATTTGAGTAACCTCCCTCCCTCTCCCCCAGCTCCTCCTCAGCTCCCACTCCACCTCCCCCCCCAAATACTTAGTTATAGGATATTTTACTATCTGAAATATTAAAAAATATATGTAATTAAGTACCCAAGTCATACCTCGTTTTTAGGGTTTTGTCACTGATCATAGGTCCCCTTCTGTCTATTATTTTTCCCTTACTCACTATTTGTCTCTGAAGTACCATTCTTTGTTTAACTTGATTGAACTTTTACATTTGGAATCTCTTTCTGGTCCATGTGTACTTTACATAAGTATAAAATTCTTGATTAACTGAGGACTTTATTTACAAAAATAGAAAATTTAGGAGCAGGTATTATTAAATAGACAAACACAATCAAGCTTTTGAAATTATAGGAAGCAAAGTCTATATTACTAGAATAACATTGAATACTGTCACCTCATCATCATTACCTTTTGTCTCATATAGTAAACTTAACAGTTTCCCTTTGTATTAGCATTTTCTATGCTTATCAACAAATCACAAGGATAGAGTTGTGATTCCTGAGGGTTGTATATTAAAAAACCTTTATTCTCTCACGGACAATTGAACGTTGCTTTATTAAGATGTGAGAATCAAAAAAGAATTTTTATTCAAATTGAATCCGAGAATAAATCAGAAATTGAAAATATTGTTTAGCAAGAAATTTTTCAGTAATTCAAAAATATGTAACTTCAAAGATCGTCACATTTAAACAGACATATGTTAATTCATATAAACCATGAAAAAAAATATGTGAAAAATGTGGAAAGGATTTTAAAAGAGCAGATGGGTTAAAACGACACATAGAATGTCACAACAGTAAATTAACCAAATGAATTATTTATTGTTTCAAAAGCCTAATTGTGTTTGTCTATTTAATTATACCTGCTCCTGAATTTTGTATTTTTGTAAATAAAGTCCTCAGTTAATCAAGAATTTTATACTTATGTAAAGTACACATGGACCAGAAAGAGATTCCAAATGTAAAAGTTCAATCAAGTTAAACAAAGAATGGTACTTCAGAGACAAATAGTGAGTAAGGGGAAAATAATAGACAGAAGGGGACCTATGATCAGTGACAAAACCCTAAAAACGAGGAATGACTTGGGTACTTAATTACATATATTTTTTAATATTTCAGATAGTAAAATATCCTATAACTAAGTATTTGGGGGGGGGAGGTGAAGGGGGAGCTAAAGAGGAGCTGGGGGAGAGGGAGGGAGGTTACTCAAATACAATTTGATCAAAAATGACGTAAAACAAGCAAATAACTATATGAATCGAGAGGGAGCGGCGAGGAACGGGGAGGAGCGAGAGGCGGGGGGGCTGAGACTCACTTTCGTCAATACAACTATATAATGTAGGGATATATATATGCGTGTAAATAGACATATACGTCAATTGATCAATGTTAACCTATTTAGTCAGTTTTTACTGTGTAAATATTATCGATTTCTGTGTGAATATGATAAGTTTGATTACTGAAACAACTGGAATGAAAATATTAAAATAAAAAATACGTATTGTTTTACAAGTTTCCTGATGTTAGTATGCTTTATATTTTGAAAACTTTTGAAATTCGTAGACAGACATGGTGGCGAGATAGAAGCATTCCTGATTGGCCAATCAAAATGGATGCACAACGCCACTCCTTTAATTTTTACATCATGGACCCAGCTGACCCCATTAACACTGTAGAAACTGTATGTGGCAATGAAGCGGACGTTTTTTAACTGCGCATGTGCTAGCCAAAAAGTGCAAATTAAAAAAATTAAAATCTATTTGTATTGAGTAACGTATATTGTATACTATACACATACATGTAGATATTGGGCATGTGATTGCAATCGCCACGTATGTATGATTTCAAATAAACTGCTAAAAACATCTGCATCCGCATGTGCAGTAAAATAGCTAATTAAAAATTGCGGCCACCTCCAAAAAAACCACAGATAAACCTTAATTCGCTGATAAATAGTTTTACTGGAAAATTTCTTCTCTATTTAACCATTTCCAAATTAAAAAAATTGTTAACTGTCATTCTCTCATTACTTCAAAAAATTTGTATCCATTTTCACTGCGACAATCTTGCAAAACTAATTTTTAAAGACCAAGAAAAGTCATGGTTTTAATTAAATACGTAAAAAAAGGTCAATATTGTTTATAATGGAATTTTACTTACGTAAATAGTTTTGTTTCAATGCCTACTGTTTTGAAGAAGATGCGTAGGAAATACAAAAAATTTATTTGGAATAATACAAAAACACATTCGTCAAAATTTTGAAAGCTTCCAGATCTATTCCCCAGCCTCCTGCGAGTCATTTTATTTTATAAATTTTACTAAAAACGAATGGTATTAAAACGTTATTTTTTAAGCCCTTCCAAAGCCAGATTTTCGTTTCCATCTAATTTTAACCAATATTTTTCTTTTTTTGTTTCTTATATTTGTTAACAACCATGACTGGTAACGGTCTTTCATAGTTAACTTTGCAACATCCTCCCAGTTAAAAAACATAGCAATCAATTTGGGTAATGGAGGGTGGTAATGACCAATTGTTTAAATTTTCAAGTGGTAAACTGGAGTAAACTATTGTTTAAGTCATTCGTCACTCAAAATCCATTCTTACGGTTTAGCTGGCAAAGTAGAGGTCATAAACTTTTGGTATAATCTTTATGTCAACCACAGTTTCATTTGCTTAGCAAAAAAAAATGTAATTGATTTATTGATCACCCACCCTTTCCATCAAAGCTTAAACAAATTTGTGGGTATGGATTGAAGGTAGTCCACAGCTCTATCTACAATGCATTACCTGTTCGTGCATTAAAAATACGCATAACGCTTCAATGTAGAAATGGCTTGTTATTGCGTTCTGCTAAAAAATGGCAACAGTGTCAATCAACTTCAGCGATCTCAGAAGTAATAGAATAGCTCGGCGGAAAATTCAAATGGGCTATATGGGGCATGACGCAGAAACCCAGATAACACTTTTATGCATAATAAATTAATAAAATGAACCCAAGCTATTCAACCCAATGACCCGGGGTGACTACTAGTAAATATCTCAAATAATAAATTGTTTAATTTAATCACAAAATCGCCTTTCACCAAATGACCTGGGGTGCTTAGTATCAAACGTATTAAATAATTAATTGTTAAATTTAGTAACAAAAGCGCCTTTTACACAATGACCCGGGGTGCTTAATGGCAAATGTATTAAATAATTAATTGCTAAATTTAATAACAAAAGCACCTTTTACCCAATGACCCAGAGCACTTACAAGCAAATGTAATAAATAATTAATCGCTAAATTCAACAACAAAAGCGCCTTTCACCCAATGACCCGGGGCGCTTACTGGCAAACGTATTAAATAATTAATTGTTAAATTTACTAACAAAAGCGCCTTTCACCCAATGACCCGGGGCGCTTACTGGCAAATGTATTTAATAATTAATTGCGAAATTTAATAACAAAAGCGCCTTTCACCTAATGACCCAGGGCACTTACTGGCAAATGTATTAAATAATAATTTGTGAAATCTTATAACACATGCTCTTATCACCCGATGACCTGGGGTGCTTACTGAAAAATCTATTAAACAATAAATTATAATCAATAATACAAAATTTTGTTTTTTACAATTCATTAATTTACAAAGTGACCAGTGAGCGCCCAAGGTCATCGGGTAATAAGCACTTGTGTTTTAAAATTTATCATATAATACATTTGCCAGTAAGCGCCCCGGGTCATTGGGTGAAAGGCGCTTTTGTTATAAAATTCAGCAATTATCTATTTAATACATTAGCCAGTAAGCGCTGCGGGTCATTGGGTGAAAGGCGCTTTTGTTATTAAATTTAGCAATTAATTATTTAATACATTTGCTTGTAAGTGCCCCGGATCATTGGGTGAACGGCGCTTCTGTTATCAAATTTAGCAATTAATTGTTTAATACATTTTCTTTTAAGCGCCCCGGGTCATTGGGTGAAAGGTGCTTTTGTTATTAAATTTAACAATTAAATTTAGAGATATTTGCTAGTAGTTGCCCCCCGGACTCGTCATTGGGTTGAACAGCTTGGGTTTATTTTATTAATTTGTTATGCATAAAAGTGTTATCTGGGTTTCTGCGTCATGCGCCATATAGCCCATTTGAATTTTCCGCCAAGTTATTCTATCACTTCTGATTCAGCTTGTCATAGTCGTCACCATCACCTTGTCAGTTGTCATACATTTGCCATACACACACACGCACATACGGCTATATATATGTGGCTGCTTTGTTGCAGAATATTTTAGACATTTAGATATGCAGCATACAAGTAACATGATAATATTTAAATGATTCACTACTTTGTATTTATACTGGTAACCCAACAGTTTTGAAATTGTGTAAAATATTGAAAATTGTAAATTTTTTAACGGATTCTTTCTTAGAATTTTCTTAGTTACTTAAAGTGGCTTGCATGGTTGACACCGTGTCTAGGGTAGGGTGCCAGAAGGGCCCCTAAAAAATCAACGCTCTTTGACGGTAAATTTTTCAAACTAATATATAGTTACTTTGATAAAACCAAAGTACAAGATCAAAAAGTTGTCGAAAAAGTACCGTGAAATTATAATTGAGAAAATTGGGAGATGTTCTAAGGTAAGCCAGATTCATACTTCATACTTTTCTTGTGATTTTCCTTTTGAGTTATCTCGTTGGCTCTATATTTCTTAAAATTAAATAGATTCTTTGTAAAAAAGTACACAAAAACTGTTTTAAATTTTTTAAAATAATCATAGATTCTCCAAGACAAATCCAACTTTGTGGTCACTGTTCGTAAGAGCAGGTGTTAAATTTGTTGGATTTTTAGTAGTAATTTGCAAAAAAATTAAGTCATTGACCCCAGTATTTTCGTATCGCAAATAAATTTGGCATACTTTTTTCACCTAATTCCAGAATTTCAGAGGTGTTTTTCAAGCCGATAAAAATCACCCTAATTTAAATAGTTATTTTTGCCTGTATTTAAAAAGTCCCATTGAAACCTGTGTTAAAGTTTTGAACTTGCAACTTTATTATCCTAAAAACCAATGTGGTAGGAATATTTATTTATAATTTATTCCGAAAAAGAAAAATGTAATCTATTACATACATTTTTTCAAGGAAACCGATGTTGAAAAGTGGTGGATGATAGACTGCCTTAAAGAAATGACAGGTTAGAAATCGCCAAACGCGCATTGTTAAAAGGAGCCAGCTGGTTAACTGATCGGTGCTTTGTTCGTCCAGGGATAAGTAGGGAGATTGCCTGTGCCTATGTTAAAGAGTATGCCGATGTTTAATCGCTGATTTAAGCGCCAATCCATTGTGGCAGGAAATATATGCACACGTTTTCTATTGGCTGGCGGCTTGTAGGCTTGGCTCGCGGGGAGAGCTGAGGGGAGATGAGTGAGGGAGACATGAGAATCGAAATGTGTGCATCGGTGATGGAAAGAGAAAAAGCTAAACCTATATGTATATGCATACAACGGGCTATATATATAGCTATAGTTGTACACTCATACGGAAAAGAGCTGCGCGTATTTCTTTTCTCGCTTTTCCTCCCTGAAAGAAAGATGAGCTTTTTAAATGCAGTTGATCATTCATTTAAGTATAAAAAGAAAAACATAATTGTCAAGTTATTAAAATTTTTGTTTTTACTTTTCAAAAAATGACAAGCTCAACGCAATTAACATATTATTTTGCTTTATTGATAAATGAGCGTCTTTATCCTAATAATCCAGTGCGCTCAATTGTTCTTCACTTTTATGATAAGTAGAATTATTGAATAATAAATGAAGGCATTCACCACATCGACACAGTAAGCTCAAATATTTTTTGTACTAAGTAATTTTATTTACTAACATGCTGAACGCCTTCACCCAAACGTCCCATTGCGCTGATATCTTTGTTAGTTAATCTATATTTTTTCACCATTAATACCTAGCTTGACGGCAATAATACGATAAATCTTAAATTAAATCTTAAGCTTCAAAACTTTACGATAACCATAGGTAACTTTTAGTTTTCTCATACCCTATGCTTTGATAGCTCAGGTGGGTAGAGCATGGATGTGAAATTTAGTTTTGAGGCTCCGAGTTCTACACTCACTCGGAGCAAATTTTTTGTTTTTTATTATTACAAAATTACTTTAAATGTTTCCCACTTCTTTTTTATAATTACTCACGTATTTTGTTTTACCAGTAACCAAAAACCTTTTTTTATTTTTTTCAATACTTATACGATCCAAGAAAAAATTTTTTTCATTCATGGCTGAAAAAATTATTTGACGCATTTAGTAAACGCTTTTCAAGTGCAGATGATCATTCATTCAACTATAAAAAGAAAAACATAATTGTCAAGTTATTAAAATTTTTTTTTTCACTTTTTAAAAATGACAAGCTCAACCCAAGTAACATATTATTTTGCTTTATTAATAAACATGCGACTCTATCCTAATATTCCAGTGCGCTTAATTGTTCTCCACTTTTATTATAAGTGAAATTATTGAATAATAAATGAAGGCATTCACCACAGTGACACAGTACGCTTAAATATTTATGTACTAAGTAATTTTATTTACTAATATGCTGAACGCCTTTACCCAAACGCCTCATTGCGCTGATATCTTTGTTAGTTACTTTTTATTTTTTTTATTATTAATACATAGCTTAACGGCAATAATACGATAAATCTTAAATTAAATTTTAAGCTTCGAAACTTTACGATAAACTCATACTTATGTTACTTTTAGTTTTCTCGTACCCTATTTTTTGATAGCTCAGGTGGCTTGAGCATGGATGTGAAATTTAGTTTTGAGGCTCCGGGTTCTACTCTCACTCGGAGTAAATTTTTTCTTTTTTAATATTACAACATTACTTAAAATGTTTCTAATTTTTTTTTTTATAATTACTTAAGTATTTTTTCTTTTACCAGTGACCAAAAACATTTTTTTTAAATTACTTTGGATGAAAAAGCAATTATAAAGAAAGAAAGTCACTACAGCTTTGTTTGTGGTGATACCTGTAATAGGTTATTGTAAAAACATGCACGCTTCCTCTGTAGTTTTTCCGGACTTGAGACCAGCACACTAAATGTGGCCATATTACGCGCGCGTTTTTTTCTTTTTTTTTCAATGTTTGTTAAGTGCTCGACGAATTTATTGAAAATACTACTCTAAAACAAATTAAATAATGAAAACTACTGATTAAATAATACAACAAATCAATAAAAACTGCGAATTTCTGTAACTCTTATAATTTGAAGAACTGATTTGTAATTAAAAATTGACAAGGAATATCTGATAATGCTAATTTATTTTCTAGAAACTTAAATTATATACAGGATTTAAAAAGTGTTGAATAGTGCAATATAATTTTAAATATTACTTATTTTAATAACTTGATAATTACGTTTTTTTTTTATAGTTGAATGAATGATTATCTGCACTTGAAAAGCTTCTAGTAAATGCATCAAATAATTTTTTCAGCCATAAATGGAAAAAAATTTTTCCTTGGATCGTAGATAAGTATTAAAAAAAATTAAAAAAGGTTTTTGGTCACTCGTAAAACCAAAGTCGTAAGTAATTATAAAAAAAAAGTGTCAAACATTTAAAGTAATGTTGTAATAATAAAAAAGAAAAAATTTCCTCCGAGTGAGAGTAGAACCTGGAGCCTCTCCACACCCATGCTCTAGCCACCTGAGCTATCACAGCATAGGGTATAAGAAAACTTAAAGTAACATACATGTTTATCGTAAAGTTTCAAAGCTTAAGATTTAATTTAAGATTTATCGTATTATTGCCGTTAAGCTATGTATTAATGGTGAAAAAATATAGATTAACTAACAAAGATATCAGCGCAATGAGGCGTTTGGGTGAAGGCTTTCAGTATATTAGTAAATAATATCACTTAGTACAAAAAGTATTTGAGCATACTGCGTAGTTGTGGTGAATGCCTTCATTTATTATTTAATAATTTTACTTATTATAAAAGTGAAGAATAATTAAGCGCACTGGATTATTAGGATAAAGGCGCTCATTTATCAACAAAGCAAAATAATATGTTAATTGCGTTGAGCTTGTCATTTTTTGAAAAGTGAAAAAGAAAATTTCAATAACTTGACAATTATGTTTTCCTTTTTATACTTGAATGAATAATCAACTGTATTTAAAAAGCTCATCTTCCTTTCAGGGAGGAAAAGCGAGAAAAGAAATACGCGCAGCTCTTTTCCGTATGAGTGTACAACTATAGCTATAGATATATAGCCCGTTGTATGCATATACATATAGGTTTAGCTTCTTCTCTCTCCATCACCGATGCACATATTTCGATTCTCATGTCTCCCTCACTCATCTCCCCTCAGCTCTCTCCGCGAGCCAAGCCTACAAGCCGCCAGCCAATAGAAGACGTGTGCATATATTTCCTCTGCTGGCCACAATGGATTGGCGCTTAAATCAGCGCTAAAACATCGACATACTCTTTAACATAGGCACTGGAAATCTCCCTACTTATGTCTGGTTCGTCAGTGCTTAGAACAATAGACTACCTTCTTGCGTATCTGTCTGTTTTGCACAAGTAACCAAGGAAAATGTCATCATACTAATAATTTTTTAAGAAGTAGGTGATTTAAGAATTTTGGAGAAGTGCTTCAACAATGTTTAACAAAATAAATTTTTTTAATTCAAAAGTGCTTTGAAACCTTTAGTTTTGCTGTTATAATACGGATATACATTGATGGCAAAAAATATCAGTCTATTCTGTCCGTCCACATACTTTTGAGGTCTCATATTAACGTCAAAAAATTCGTGATCCAATATATATTTATTACTTTAATATTTTTATTCAAGTTGTTTCAGTGACAAAACGTCCAATTCAGCAAATATTTACACAGATAAAACGGACTATATGGGTAAACAATCATCAGTTAACATACATAAATATGTGTGTTTTGAGGTGAGATGCGTGGGATAGGTTTTAGTTTTAACTCTAGCCACTTCATTTCATTGTACAGGCTCTTCGGCGCTCTAGTAGTCACATCGGTGAAAGTGGACTTTACTTCACCCACTGTGAAATTGGCTTCTTAAACATCTAAGAAATTCCAATAACCCAATACTTAACTTCTCGAAGGGTGGGGTAAATTCAGGGGTGGCTAAAGACATTTTGGTAACCTGGGCAACTGATCAGTTTGGCACCCTGTATAACCCTAAAAACTTTGGAGATATGTAGTATTTCATAAGAAAACTATTAAGTAATTTTTTCAGATTTTTTGACAATTTTCTTCGCCGTCAGTGACGGTCACAAATGTGAAATTTCTTAATTTTACTACACTAAAAAGCTATGACGTACTCCTCTAATGACGCCAATTGTTACGTTTAAAATAATGATGAATATATTTAAAATAATTATTATTGTGTAGCAGCCGTACAAAAATAATTACACAGCATAATAAAAATGACTATAACATAGAAAAAATTGTGATAGTACAATTTTTGCTATACAACATTTTAAATTTTATTGTAATCGTTTTAAAATTTCCTACATTCTAAAGTGGAACTTGCTGTGTGACAGTGAAATTTCTCATTCCACTGCATTGCTACTCAGCACAGCAAAAATTACTGTTGTATGTGCGCGGATGTAGGGTGTGTAACTCGAGGAAGTGAAGCAGCCAAGCAGGGTGAGTAGCGCAGAACATAGAGAGAAAGAAGGCGACAGAAGGCCGAGAAAGCGATGGTGGGGATTCAAGCTTCGTATCGCCTGTAGGGTGCGAAACTGCCGAGCGACATGACTGTGTATTTTGATAGCCTTTGAAGAATATACAGGCATTAATTTGTATGACAAGCAGTACAACCTTTATTCCAAACCTTTTCTCGTTCTCCACTTCCTACAGAATCATACTTACATAGATATAACAATTACTATGCTCAAAAGTAATTTTGTACAACATCTATAGGTATACATGACTATTGATTTCCAAATTAGAGGTTGTATTAAAGTGAACATGACGAGAAACATATTTTTTGATTTGTAATAGTTAAAAATTGATACATGCAGACAACTAATTTTAAATCGATTGATTATCCGTTGTTAACAGTATGGTCTACAGAAAATCTACAAAAGACGCAGGTACAATTCCCAGTCACTGCAGATATTTTTTCGATTAAAATATTTTTACAACACTTTAGTAGGTACCTGCATTCCTTAAGAAAAAAATATCTACGCACAAAAAAAATATTTATCTTAATCTTCTGTTGATTACATATATATTTCCTCTACTATATATATCTTACTAATATATAAAGCAGAAGCGCTAAAACCGTTGTAATCGCTAACCGCGAAAACTACTGAACCGATTTTGCTGAAATTTTGCACAGTGATTCACGATACTTCCTAGATGGTTTTAGTATAGTTTTTATCTTAAAAAATTTAATAACAATAGCAATAAATGAGCTCAAAGTTTTGCAAAAATACGCCAGCTTTTCACTTTAGTTCAGTAAAATCCGCTAGGTGGCGTCGACACAAAATCGAAGCTACCTGCAACATAATTGAATAAGTGTGGTTATAATACGCCGGAGCGTATCAATAGTTGTACAGTCGAGCTTCGGCAGCTCATCAAGTTGAACAAAAAATGCTGGTGATAGTCTTGCAGCTGGGTATCCCGGTTACGGACAACACTCTTCTCTAAGGGGAAGGGACCTAAGTGTCCCTTCACCTTGAATCTCGACGAGTGCGATGAAAAAAAAAAAAAATTAATTTCAACCGATGCCGTCTGCCAGAATACCAGGAGACATATCTAGCCAGAGCACAATCTGCACCAACTCTTCAGAGTTGTGTGGCAGTCCCACCTATGGCAGTTAGGAAATTTGTGGCTACAAATGTAAGCAAGGGAAAACAGCTCTGAGGAGCACGGGAAGCCACAACGGCTACCTTCTTGGTCGTCGCGTCCCCAACGCGCTTACCCACATGTTCCCGTCTAAAGATGAGCAATTGAGCAGTTGGTTATCCAGGGAACGACCCAAGACGAGATATTCTTTGGTCAGCGGCGTACCTCCCTCCATCACAGTCTCCGTACATCAAGACTTCCAGGGTAAGAATCAAGCAACCCGTAGCCAGCTCTTCATCATCAGGAATAATAATAAAGAATAGCCTGGAAGTTTCACCACTGGCGCTTTTTAGGGCCATTATAAGTATGTACGTTCCCTACTTAACCATCAATTTCATCGGTTCTTTTTAGGGGCCACCTAAGTGTAAACTACCTTGCCAACAAATACATTTTTATTACCATTTCCGGAAGCAATTCGTCGACTAAAAGACTATATTAACTAAAGACGGGCACTATTTAACCAAGTCAGCTATTCACTGGCGGACGTCACCTGCGGAGTTGTTCTTCGCAAGGCTGGAAAACCCGGTGACCGACGACCCTATACTACCCTCTCGACTCTAAGCATTCAACCAGGAATCACTGATCCTCTCCAATGTCTGCGTTGGGCAAACCTATAACAGCTATGTAGGAAAAAAAGCTTGAGCCAACGGGACAGCCTCCACTGGACAAGTATCACTAACCAATTTCTCCATCTAAGATCACCAAAACAACTGAATCTGCAAATAAAAAAGGTACTTTAGACACCAACGTCTTCGACGTTATACCGGGAGACGTTGGGAAAGAGCACTCAAACTAGCCCCAAAGCTTCGGACTTTGTAATTTTTCTCCCAATCAGTCTGGGTCTTCAACAGTAAGCCAGAGACGATCACCCTGAGGTATCCAGGCAGTCACAATTGCTGTTAACTGCAGTCAAGAAAGAGTTAACTTAAGAAGCTCACCGGTCTTTTTTAGGGCCATCGGACGTCGAACTACCTTGCCAAAAAATGTATTAAAATTAACAAAGTTGACTGAAAATAGCCTTTAGGGGTCATAAAAGTCGTAAGCATGCCAATAGTCGCAAAAGGGTATATTGTAAAGAAAACTTCAAATGTATCTAATGAATACAATTTGAGGCGTCAAGAAACTGACGCAGAAAATTTATCGAGATTGAAACAGCAGCGTCAAAATCGACAACTTAAGAGTCCATTACGTGAGAGATCAGCTTTCCATTGTACCCTCACAGCAATCTCTGAAATCTTTAAAGATCCTACTCCAGATTTTTAAATAAGTAGAAAATGTATTTCTGTTTTTATGGCAATAAAAATGTTGGGTTTTAGGTCCAGGACTTTGTTGCTCTGGTAATAAAATTGTGAGATATGAGAAAAAAAAATTTTTTTTTAATGTAAATTTTTTGGGGGTTTAAAATCTTAACAGCTTTAAAAAATAGCCCTTTTCGTGAATTACACTAAAAATACTGTAAATCAACAACTTCTTATAGCCATCGATTATTTTATGGCATAAAGAACGCACGGTACTTTTAAGCATAATTATTTTTTTGAATTTTTACACCTTATTATTTGACCAAATTAACTGTATGGATTCCGAAAAAATATGTTTTTAATAAGAAGATTTTTGTTCTGAGATGTATCGGGAATATGTGTAAAATTTTCTAACTAAAAATGTTTCACATTACATGTCAACACACTACGGTGTTTTATTTAGTAAGTCTCGGGCGAAGCCGAGACGGGGGGCTGCTAGTATATATATATATATATATATATATATATATATATATATATATATATATATATATATATATGTGTGTGTGTGTGTGTGTATGTATATATGTATATGTGTATTTCTTATTTTACTGTAATATAAGAATTATTGTTGAACAAAGTAAAAATTACTATGTCAAATAACAAATTTCAATACAATCTGGTTTTACTGTGCAGCATGGTTATTTTTATAATATGGCGAGTATGTCTCAGCTTTCCTATATACAATAAAGTAATTTTTATTATAGTTGTTATACTTTTTGAAACACAACTTTTTTCAGTGCGCAAACGGTAGAATACAATAAAATTATTTTAAAATTTGAAGGTTGAGTTTTCAGTATACTACAGCGATTTAAGATATAGAAATTGACTTTTCGGGAATCATGACACTTTAAATGTTTTCTTTTTTGCTTTATTTTGAAGCCATCTTCATGATATAAATAATAATGTTTCGAAATAGTAAAGTCAGTACGGCAGATTCAATACTCGAAGTTTCACAAATTTTGCTTTTCAAATGATCATACCGTATTTTTCATAAGATTAACAGTAGAAATTATGTCTTCGTGTTTTATGATAAAGTGCATGCTTTTGAACAAGTGGTAGTTTTCGTCGGATAAGCTCCATCGCCTCTGGGGCTATATTTTGGCCCGAGGGTCCTGCAAAGTAGACCCAAGGGTCCGCAAAGTTACTCCGGAGGGATGGAGCTTATGTGGCGAATACCATTTTTCCTACCAAGAGTATACCAGCTTTTCAAAAACGCTCAAGTTAGGAAATAGTATATTTCTTACCTACGGCAGAACGTATTCGCTCCGTGCATGACACGCAGCGCCGCCCTCGGTATCAGAATCGCGCAATACCGTACCCCCGTATGATTAAATCGTAACACTGTCGCTTATAGGAGAAAGTATTATTTATTGAATAAGACGTTCATACTGCTATCGCGTAAACATCAGCACCCTAAAAAATGGATATGATTATCCAAACAGGCTTTAAAAGTATAAGTTGCAACATAGTTTTTAATAATGAAACGCTGAAAAAAGCTAAAAAATTAGTAGAGAGTGGGCACGTTGCCTACGTACAGGAATATGTAAATAAAGGAGTCGGTTATCTGATCAATTGCTATGTTGTGAGACAAACATCTGTCAGCTTAAATCCATACAAAGTAGAATTATCTGTAAGTACATTATTGCCTATGCTTGACAAACGTAGGTTATGGTAACATATACATAAATGTGTAATAATAAAAAAAATTCCGTAGGTTAGGTACGAATTTTTGTCTCCTAACAGCCCTAATCCACAGCTCCTTCTGTTTTGTTTCATGGGGTCTACTTAGGAATTTATACAGCACCACTCCCTGCTTTTCTTTCTTGTTGCAATTAACAACGCAGCACTGTCTCGTACGCATTTCGATACTTAGTAAACGTAAACACTGATTCAGATTATACAGCTAGCGGCAGCCTATATGTCAACTGCTTGGAGTTCTTGCTCTCACTTATACAACATTACAGATAAGTATGTGTGTTGTGTACTATATGACAAATGATATTTAATAACCCATTATTTAAAATTTCGGGTGATTTGAAGTGCCTAGCAAAATTATTTATCCGTATTATAGACCCGGTTTGGCTACATAACATTTTTTTCCGCCTTTGATTTCTCAACTAATTACTTTAAATGAAATAATATCTTTTCTCATATAAGACAACGCTTACTGTACGATTCATGGGGGTACGAGTTCGCCAATTTTGTTCACCTACAGCACTGCAGTCGTTTTTTTTTATCCCCTCCAACCTGATGCACGGAGCGAATACCTTGCGTGCCTGAAGGGTACGGTTGTTTGTGTTTGTGCCTGAGGTGAGAATGACATTTTTTGTATCGAGGGCGGAAAGTGCAACTTTGCGACTATGGGCACACTTTTCGCCCGCCAATTACTTTCCACCCCAGGGTGGAAATAAAGTTTTGGTCCAGCAGGGCCAGAACGTTTCTTGCCCGGAAGCTTCCTGCCCATGGGCGGAAAGTAAGTAGTGTGTGGAAAGTATGCCCTAGGCGCAAAGCATTTCGCGCGAGGAACGAAAAATACGTTTCAAAATTTTTTTGTTTTTAATTTTATATCAGTATTACGATTATGCTAATGCACGTCGTAATCATATTGTAAAACTATTTTAACATAGAAATACACTTCATGACTACAAAATACTTGATACAATTAGGAGATGAAAGATTTCAATTAAACTCTACGTGTTGATATGATGTATTTTTGATACCTACTCAAATACGTAACGAAACAACATTATTATTTTCAATTAGGTATGTATTTTTTCAAAAAACAACTGGATTTACTGTCCACTACAAATGGTATAATAATCACAGCATATTTTTAAAAAGTGCAAAATTTGTAAGATTCTGAGTGTTCGTCTGAATTTTTAAGACCACGATATTATCAGTGACCTCAAAAACGGATTATAATAGGGCTTTTTTCCAAAATGCTTATGATTCTAGCGAATACAAAAAGTAGAAGAAAAGTGCATCTTTAGAGCCCTTTAGTGGCCACACTGATTGGCTACCCATTTTGGGACAAAAAGGGCTTCAAAGAAAAGTTGATAGCTTACGCTTGAAAAAAAAGAAAAAAAAAGTTATAAAGCTGTCATACTTGTCCAAACTTTAATTTCAATTTGAAAAACTACCGTTATATGCTGAAAACAAACATAAAAAATTGTAAAATAATTTTATCGTATTTTATGAAAAAAAATAATAGCAAAAACGTATGTCTGTTTTTTTTGACCCGCATAATTTTCCCCGTAAAATTTACAAGGTTGCAGTCCAAGCCAAAAATTTAATATTTGTTACTGTGATTGACGATAAAAATGGTGGTCGAAAACCTAAAAATATTACAGAATAGCGTTTTCATGGAGTACTACTAATCCCCAAAATTTAAAGAAAAATACATTCTTTTTGTCTCGGTGCACGTGAATCGTCCCATGTACTAATTTGTATATAAGTGTGTGTGTGTGTAATTACATAGAAATAAAGTATTCCAAAAAGTAGTAATCTAATTAAATATTGCTGTAAAAATGTTCGTGTCTTTATCGACTATCGCGCAACACATTTTTATTAGGAAAGATACTAATGGACAGATTGAGTTATACCGTGTGACAGTTCAGTAGAATATTAATCATATTTATTTATTAATCGTTTATTGTTGATACTTAAGTATCACTGATTCCGAAAAAAATGTGAAAAACTCAAATTTAGAATGTAAGTGGTGAATTATCTTATTATGATAATTGAAGTTTTATACTAACATTTTTTATTTTGAACTAGAAAAAACTGTTTTTGCAATACCACAGTGTTCTGGGTTGTCGTTTACTTGGAGCTCCTGCCTTTCTGACGCCCTAGGCAAGTGCCCAGTTTGCCCCACCCATAAGTCGCCCCTGAGTAAACTCCACATCTGCCGTCACATCTCCCTTACATATGGCGTCGCGATATAAAGTGCAGAACAGCACGAGGCACGAGAATGAGACCTCGAAACGCCACACCTTGTATTTTTACATTCACACATAGATGTGGTACACAAGTTTTATCATGATTCAATGTGTACTTCACGACTCCTTACGAGAAGTTAACTGCAGAACTCGCAATGCTGCCAACATGACAATGCAGGAAATTTTAAATTATTAAGGCGGTAAATTTAAATGTAAATATACGGTCGATAATTCTTCTGTCGGTACTTAATAGGAATTGTTTATTTTTAACAGAGCCATTACCGAACTATTACCACGGGTGAACCATGGTCGAACAAGAAAAAAAATTCACAGGTGGAGGTGGAGTTTCCTTTTGATTTGATATTAACATTCAAATTTACCGCATTAATTTTGAATTTTCCGCGTTGTATTAGATTAGTAGCACTGCAAGTTCTGAAGCTAACTTCTCGTAAGGAGTCGTTAACTACACTTTTACCGGCAGAGATTAGTAGAGAGATTGAGAATTGAGAACTGACACCCTATGAAGAAAAAACGTACCAACGTTTTAATGAATCGATAGCGTATAAGAAAATTTTGAAAATGAGCTCCGAATGGTCAACGTGCTAAGGAAATTATTAAAACGATGGATAAAAACAGTTCAGGTGTCGTGGTATCCGCCTTGTTAGGTGTGCCCAGCGACACATAGTGGCCAAGTATGGTACTGAGATAACCAAGTGATTGGAATAAAATCATCATTACAAACCACTTTAAAATAATAAAAAGACAAAACAAAAGGCTTTGACAAGAGAGAAAAAAGTGTTTTTAAGTGCTTGAGTTAATAATAACAGTGTAGAGTTATTTTTTTCGGTTATCTCATGCTCATATTACAAGAAAACAACGAATAAAACTGCACTCATCAGGTAACGTTTTCGTAAACAAACAGAGCTGCAGGAGTCTGACCGGGGCATTCGATATCTCACTTAAGTTAGCATTTCTTTCAATAATTCCTATAAAATAATCCGAAATAACGATAATGCACATGCGTAGTTTAAGGATTATCGGCAAAAATGCTTACTTAAGCGAGAATGTCACTAATCATTCCTAACGCTACTGTTTACGAAAACATAACCTAACGAGTGCAGGTTTATTAGTTGTTTTCTTTTAATATGAGAATGGGAAAGTTGAAAAAACTAACTCTTCAATGTTATTGTAAACTCAAGCACTTAAGAAACCTTTTTTTCTTCTGTCAAAGCCTTTTATTGTGTATTTTTGTGATTTTAAAGTAATTTGTAATGATGATTTCATTCCCAATCACCTGGTTATGTCTGTACTATACTTGGCTACTATTGTGTCGCTAGGCACACCTAACAAGGCGAATTGGAATCATGCATCAAACAACGTTAAATGATGATTTTTTCCTGCTCACGTACACATAAATCGATAGATTTTTTTACGCGCAATCAGCACTCGATGGCCATTTTTTAAGCACAACCGTCGTTTCTTCGCGTATAATTATAAAAAACCGATGCGCTTCGCAGACTGCTTTGAACCCTACCTAACCTAACGTTGAATCAAAACAAACGTATTTATAATTTCGTACTTGTCTCCTATATTTGCTTCATGATAACAACCGCTGCATACAAGATTTGTTCGACTTTCCAACCCAGAGCGCTCCGAGCGCTCCGGATTTTCAGCCGAACACTTATTCTTGCTCCAAGCTAACCTGAGCGACTTCGAGCAACTCCTACACATTCGGTGTATCTATATTTAAGGCCAAACGTTAATATTTATGGCCAAGGCTGTAAATATAGATATACCGACTGTATAGGAGCTGCTTGGGGTCACTGAGGTTAGCTCGGAGCAAAAAAAAGTGTTTGGCCGTCAGACTGACCGAGCTAAAAATAAGGTATCGCCTCACCCCACCGTGGTTAGTTACCCGCTCTAGCCTATACCATGCTTTCTCCATTCTTTTTCTGGCGCCCGGAGGCGCTACATCGTTGACAGCATTGTATCAATGGCAGCAAGAGAGACTGGTAGCTAGGCACAAGGTGCTGTGGCAGGAGCTCGCTGAGTTCGAGGCCCGCATCCTTTACCATGAGCGCGAGGACCCGGAGAAGGGTAGGCTTTTGAGCATAAACGGCCTTTGAGCATAAATGGCCTTTGACCATAAAACTGGACTTTGAGCATAAAACGGGCCTTTGAGCATAAAAATCTAAATCTACATATTATGTTAGCAATCTTACCAATAAACTTTTATTTTCATCGATTTATCCGTTCTGTAAGTCGTTGACATCTGTCTTGGGCACGCAAATTTGAAAATGGGATTGAATAATTAGTATTTGAAATTTTTGCATTGCATAAAAATTTCAACTACTTATTTCATAGTAGCAAATTATTCAATTGTTCTGACAAAATTGAAAAATTAAATATTTGTTAATAATAGTGTAAGGGTGTTATCGTGCCAAGCACGTAGAGGTGGAGCTCCTTGTGTATGGTAAAATAACATTAATACGGTTAAGTACGGCTCTATCTAGTTTACGCCGTATTTAGTAACTCAAGTTTTTTGTCGATATTACACAAAGACGTAGCTACGAAGTGTGTTAAGAATCCTCTGTTATGTTTATACTTAATGCCACATATTTAATGATTTGAAATTGTTTAAGAAAGTAGGAGAGTGCCCTTAGTGCCTATTTGAATGTGGTTAAGGACGTTCGGTAAAGTTAGAACCGTATGATGAATCTTTTTAAAATTTTAACCAAACGTTCTTAATGTTGTTACAATAAAGCTGTTAAAATTTGAAGAGGTTCATCTGTTTCGTTTCCGAGATATTGATTTCAAAGTTCAGTCATTTTAACACGGTCGCTTATGGAGAAACTTATAAAAACTCAGTTTTAAAAAAATTGGCATGATGAATGTCTCCAATTTTTTTATATGTCACAGATAATGTTATTAACTATCTGTACATAAAGTTTAGCAAGGATCGTCTGATAAGCTTATGAATAAGAAAATTAAATAATAGTTCGATAAAAACGCAAGGGCAACGTCACAAAAAGCGGGAAATTCAAAATGTTCCAGGACGTAAATCAGTAAATACTTGAATATTATGGTAGATATTTACAGTTCACAACGGTGAGCTTGACGAGCTCTAGGAGGCCGAGCGGAAAGGACAGGGTAAACACAATGACAAGGCCAAGGTTTGAATCAGATTGTAATATAATTAACTTTAGAGATTAACAAACTGTAGAATTATTAATATGGATTGTTGTGTCGAGGCGTAACCCACTAGACGTAGCACGTGCTGTCTAGGTGAGGGCCAGTGCCGAACTGCTGTGTGCCACATTAGGTGGCTGCTTTGAAGGAGAGACTCTGTGAAGGAACAGAGGTGGCAGCAGCGCCTAATTTAGCTGCCGCAAAAATCTCGCGCGGGGCGAGCTGCTGCTTCCGCCGGTTTTGGCTCTTCGGCGCAGAGGCCTGCGGCGCTACAACCACTCTCCCTCCAGCGTTGTTCGCGGGAGGCGGACAGAGCGAAAAATGGACCCTTTTCTTAGTCTTCGTCGAAAGGGCAGGCTCTGGGGCCATTGAAGGTTCGGCAGATGGTGGTTGCCTAGTTGGAGGCACCTCCGGTGAGTCTGCCGGTGATGGTGACGAGGCCGTTGGAGAGGGTGGTGCCGTCTGCGTTGAAGGCGTTGAAGCGTCTTTGGCGTCCAGGTATGCCGGTTTCAGGGCGTCGGTTGAGACCGTGTGTGGTTTGCCGTTGACGTTGATGACGTATGTTCGTTCGTCGGTGCGACGAATGATCCGATGCGGCCCGGAGTAAGGCGGTTGGAGGGGTTTCCTGATGGAATCGACCCTCTTAAAGACGTGCGTGCATGTCCGTAGATCCTTGAAGAAGAACGGAGTTCTGTCCGGAATGTGTCTGGACGCTGGGACGGCCTTGACACTCTGCGCGAAGCTGCGGAGCTTCTCTGCAAAGGAGGCGGGGCTGGTCCCAGGTTGGCTTGTCGTCGAGAAGAAATCTCCGGGTACTCTCAAGGCGGTTCCATAGAGCATCTCTGCTGAGGATGCTTGAGGGTCCTCCTTGAATGCCGTGCGAAGGCCGAGTAGGACCAACGGAAGCTGGTCTGGCCAAGGACTATCGAGGTCGCACATAAGGGCCGCTTTGAGCGTGCGATGGGTTCGCTCTACCATTCCGTTGGATTGGGGGTGGTAAGGCGTGGTCCGGATCCTGGAAGCGCCGAGGAGTTTTGTGAGCTCCGAGAACAATGCGGACTCAAACTGTGCGCCTTGATCCAACGTGATCGTTAACGGAGTGCCGTAGTGACTGATCCAGCGGTCGACGAGTGCTTGGGCGATGGTGATAGCCTGCTGGTCAGGCGAAGGGACAGCCTTTTCCCACCTGGAGAACCTATCGACGATGGTAAGGCAGTATTGGAAGCCTTTGCACAGGGGCAGCTTGACGATGTCGACGTGGATGTGGTCGAATCGACCCTCTGGTACATCGAAGTCCCCGAGGGCCGAACGGTTGTGTCGGTGCACCTTAGCTCGCTGGCAAGGCTCACAGGAGCGGGCCCAGTGGTTGACCTGTTTGCGCATGCCTGGCCAAACAAATTTGGAGGCGATGAGCCGCGTCGTTGACTTGACGCTGGGATGGGCCAGGTTGTGGAGACTTTCAAAGGCGGTGCGTCGCAAACTCAAAGGCAGATAAGGCCTGACCACGCCTTTTGAAGTGTCCGTGAAGACGGTGGCACCTTCGATAGACAGTGGCTGCAGAACCAAACTGGCGTTGGCTGGGAGATGGTGCATCTCCTCGTCTCGAGATTGGGCTGCGGCGATCACCTCCGGGCTGAGGGTTGAAGGGAAGGAGACGGTAGCGACCCGCGAAAGAGCATCAGCTACGACGTTGTCCTCTCCCTTGACGTGGGCGATTCTGGTGTTGAACTGGAGGATATAGTTCAGATGACGAGCCTGTCTGGGCGAGGCCTTATCTGAACGCTAAGATGCTGCAAAAACGAGAGGCTTGTGATCCGTGTATACGATGAAGTTTCTTCCTTCGATGATTCACTGGAAGAAATGGATGGCGGCGTATATTACGAGAAGCTCCTTATTGTAGGCCGCGTAGTTCTTCTCAGGAGCGGTCAGCTTCCGTGAGAAAAAAGCCAAGGGCCTCCAGACGCCATGGTCGTCCTGCTGCTCGAGAGCCGCGCCAATCGCGATGTCTGAGGCGTCCGTCCTCAAAGCGAGTGGAGCGTCAGCTTCTAAGAAGATGGTCGTGGCAGCCTCGGGAACAGCAAGCTTGCTGCGCTCGAAGGCGGCGTCCGCTTCCGGGTTCCAAGGGATCTCAACGTTTTTCTTTTTAGGTGGTAAGCCTTGGAGTAGACAGTTGAGAGGAGCCACGATGTGAGCAGCTTTCGGGATGCACCTCCGATAGTAATTTAGGAGCCCTAGGTAGCGACGGAGCTCTGTGGAGGTCTTCGGGCGTGGGAAGTCCAAGATGGCCTGAACTTTTGGTGGAGGAGGGCGAAAACTCTCAGCTGTGACGGACTACCCTAGATAGGTCACCTGGTCCTTTCCCAAGGTGCACTTATCCGGGTTGATGCGCAGCTTGGCTTTCCGCAGGACTTCGAAGAGCTGCTGGAGGTCCTTGAGGTGCTGGGCGTGATCCGGTGATGCAACGATGATGTCGTCTAGGTAAGCTCAGGCGAAAGGCAGATCTCGCAGCAAGTGATCCATCGTGCGCTGGAGAGACTGAGCTGCGTTGCGTTGACCGAGTGAAGATCGAGTAAACTCGAAGAGTCCAAATGGCGTTGTGACGGCCGTCTTTGGAATGTCCTCCTCGGTGATGGGTATCTGGTAAAATGCCTTTTTCAGATCGACGACCGAGAAGATGTTGCCCTTGGCTTCCTGCAAGAGATCCTCTACGACCGGAAGAGGATAGCGATCAGGGATCGTGCAGGCGTTAAGGCGCCTGTAGTCCCCGGTGATGCGCCAGGAGCCACGGGACGCTAAGTGTACTGAGAGCGGCCATCTCTCTTATCAACCCGCAAAATCAGGATGTATCAGACCTTTTAAACCGTTTCTTCAGGGGCGTCTTCAGGAGTAAACCATTAACTCCAAGGTATGCGAAGACGTGAGATGGCTCTCAGGTCCTGGCAACGCTTTGAAAGTGGCACCCCTTGGAGAAGCTGGACCTTAAGTCCTTGTCTTGGATACTCGTAATGCTCTTAGCCTTGGGGTTGGCATTTAAGGTCCAGTCGTTGGCCTTGATCAAGATGGAGATTATCCAAAAATTGCAGCATGGGATTTCTATTCATGTCTCGGACATAATCAAGACGTGTAGGCCAGGGGCCACGCAACCTTTTACTTATTTTCCCAATTTTGCGGAGGAATCACTCTGCATCGCATCCATAATCGTCCATTACACGGAGAGAACAAACGTATTAAGGGGTGAGGCGCAAGCTCTTATCCTCTCGTATAGGACCCCACACGTCCCAGTCTCATCCCAGTCCATTAGCAGATAAATTTAGGAGGTGATGAGATTATCGGGGGTGTCAGAGAACTTTACCCTTCATTCGACCATGCACGCAGCAACGTCAGACGCACTGATCAAAGAAGTCAGCATTGAAGCGATCAAGAGCGCCGCAGGTTGGTCTCCAGACTCCGATACCTTCAACAAGTTTTACAACAGGCCAGTAAGGAGATTGAATGGCGAATTTGCTACGGCAGTTTGCGGAACAAGTGGGGTTAAAGAATACGAACCCTGTCAGCTTTAACTTTATCTTGATAATACTTTACGTTTAGAAGTCCATATTCCCAGAGGGGACTAGTTATCAATTAACAAATATTGTAAAATTTTTGTTCAAAGGTTTTGTACCTGATGTATTTCTGTAGGTTTAATTGTTAGTCAGTCAGTTCGGTCATGCAACGCGAGGCCCTTGTAATAAACAAAGAAAGAGAGGGTGCATGACTTTTGTTAGAGATTTACATACATGACTGTGCCTTTTTAGTATGTGCTTTCTTGTGATACTCTACATTATTTTGTTTGGATTACTTTTGATACATAATATATTTTTGATAATTATTCTAGGTGTTTTACTACTTCTTGCTCTAAACATCTACCAGTAAATATCTTCGAACACGGGAACGAAGTATAATAGATGATTAAACGAACATCTAGTGAAGTTCAATCATAATTATATAAGTAACTTGTTCGAAGATATTATTTTTCCACCCTATTATATCCCTAAGTATGATACTTTGGTATACCCCTTCCCTGTATATTCAACAGTCTCTAAACTAAATGAAGAAGGCATGGTAGGCTAGTGAAGGTAACTGACCGGGGTGGGGTGAGGCGATGCCTTGTTTTAAGCTTGGTCAGTAAGTTCGGGTAAAAATCGTTTGGAGCGCTCGGAGCGCTCTGGGTCGAAAAGCCGAACAAATTAACAGTGTAAGTAGAGGTACTTTTAAAATCAAGTGTAGAGGTTAATTAAAATATTCCTGCAGAGTTTTGTCAAGTTATCTTTGAAACGGTCAAGTATTTAAGGGCACCCTAATAAGATTTCTGCTCAAATTATGTCATGGAATCCTTATATGAAGTAAGTGTGAAGCTGATACATAACATCAAACAAGTGAATTTTTTTGAAATTTGTTTTGTGATTTATCGTTAGTCATTATCTGATACTTGATCTTACATTAAGAATACAAGGGTGCACTTTGTAACGGTAAGGGTCATTTAACTTAATGGTGTTAGTGCATTTTGTTCATCTGAAAATTTTAACTTTTTATTCTATTTCACTTTTCAAGAAAATGCGGTGTATGAAGCATCATGGTTGATGTATGATCTTGCTCTTTTTGCATGTCAACGTTGGTAGTAGTAATAATTAAGCCTACCGTGCCATTAGTATAGCGATTAAGGTTGACGCCATGGAAAGAGAGAAAATATTAACCGTGTTTCGTCCCGAGAGCACGCCAGGACTCATCAGTAAGGCTGAGGACGTGCTCCCTGCCTTAGACACCTATATCGGTGGGGATACCCGAAGCTCATCTTAAACGCCCTTATAACTTGCGAAAAGGTAAGTTTTAACGGTTAGATACCTAGTGGATTATTGGGGAAGGACGGAGAGCAGCAGCAGTTGGTGTATAAAATTTTGAAGCGTGGGATAATCAATGAAGTGGAAGTATTTAATAATGAGAGTAATTTGCTAATAAATTATGCTAATGAATGTCATTACGAATTAGACTTATATGCGTTGCCTACATTAATTATTAAATTTCATTTTCATACCTCTCTTTATTTTTCTAACCCTGTCCTTTATAGGTTAATTGGGATGCCAATATTGGCCCCACATAATGCCTTATTACACTGCGCCATTTACCTGTATGTATTTGCCCTGGTTGGACCTACATAGGTAACTGGGTAACCAATGTAGGCCCAACATGAAGCCCACTTGAGCTTTCCGATCGGGTTACTACATATATGTGTCATATTGAATATGAGCCCCTCATCAGAACCCATTGTAAGTATACAAATAATTTAACAGCTTATTTCTAGAAAGCATTTATCTGAGGCCTACTTCTCTCTTTTCTCTTGCATATATAACTAATGCAGCTAAATTCTGAAAAATTCCATGATTGCAAAATCTCAGCTTTATAACTTGTTTTTTTTTTTCTTTTTCAAGCTCTTATGTCTAGTGATTATTACTCCTTAAGAGCAGAAGCTTGCTCTGGAATAGGAGGTGGTGCACAAAATAAGTCTCCTATGTATACTGACATTGTCTGTTAATTACAAGATGCCATCGAAGCCATCAGTTGACCTAGACCAAATGCTGCAAGTTTTATCTCGATTACTAATTTTTGATAATGATAGTGTACTTGATAAAGAGTGAGATCCAGTTTTGCCTGAGGCCTGAATTGGTTTTAGTAAAATTTAAAAAAATACGCAAGCATAATTTGTACATGTATGTATTTAACAATCGTCATGAATTGTAATCCACGCTCTGGAGAATTTATGGAACTGACGATAAACTTGAATCAAATGACCTTAAAGAAAATGAAAACCAAGTTCTTATAAGATCAGAACAAGAAGAACATCACCCTTTTGCTATGTTCAATAATTTAAATTCACTTAAATTAAGCATATCTTTGAGTGCCTCCATTACTCATTTATGCTTTAAGCCTTTTCAGTAAATATATAGACTGTAAGAACAAATTAATTTGTGGAACAATATAGATAAAAATTTATCTAGAATTTATTTTGCTGTTTTGTCTGATTTAAGTAATTCAAAATATTACTGTTAGAAATTCTATGAGTCGAAAAATCAATTACATGCTCTTGCGATTGAGGTTAATAAGTGTAAAATCCCTGTTTATCAAATGATTCGAAAAGAAAGAGAACATTTTTTTTTTAACATTTTGGTAGGAAATTTTTACGAGACAAATGTAAAATTCTATCTGAAATTGTTACTCCCCATTCACTTTTTTTTAGTAAATACTTTTTCTAAAGCATTCAATGAAATGTCTATTGAAGCATACAGTAAAACGTGTTGTCAATTTTTGATAAATGGCACAAAGCATCAATTAGCCCCTACACTAATAAAAGTAGACATATATAATTTATTGAGTTATATGAGAATTTGACATGTCTGGAAAATGTTTATAACAAAAAATTATTTTCTTGTTGCATTTTATATTTAAGTTCACTTGACAATTTTAGTTTATTCAAAGAAAGAACAGTCGATTTATGTATTGTACCCAATAATGAATATAATTGCGAAAGAACAGAAACATCGAGATTAAAGTTAAAGGAAAAAGTAAATAATGCTTGGATCATACACACTTACGACGCATTTCTAAAATATACAGAGTCACATATACGTAGTGCCTTGTATTCTTGTTTTGATGTATATGAAGAAAGATTTTGTGCCATTAATAGACATGAAATATTCACATTTATTAATGATTTGCAAAATGAATCACGCGAAAATCTCTTGTCAGAACCAAACAGACGCAAATAAATTTTTTTTTTCTCTTCGCAAGTTGTTGACAATATCAAGAAATTAATACATGATTTTCCAGTGTGGACAAAACTTCTTGAACAAGATTGAAATAGAAAATCCTCTTATGGAATTGGTGTCAATCACTCAACATGCTTGAGAGAATCCTTGACAAGTACACTGTGAGAAATTTTTTACAAATTTTATGGTAAGTATACATAATATTTACCGTGCAGAACGGTAAACGTGGGACTAGGTCGTCACTCCAGACTTTTTACCTAACCTTAACAATTTTTACCATACGCCCAGTAAAAATCATCGGGCGCCGAACAAAAATTCCCCTTATCCCGATTAGAAATTTTATTGGGCTGCCCAAGTTAGACGTGTGGTGCAACACAGGCAGCCCAGATTGGGCACAGGTTGGCTTGTAATGAGGCGCAGACTTGGGCACATGCTTCTCCCCAGCCACCACCTGATTTCGTCTGCACAGCTATGTACCATGGTATACATACATGTATGACTTGCACGAGCGTTATGTGCGTGTTTGTGTATATATAAAATTGTAATAGAGGAAACTTGGTGAATTATCAAATCAGAGAGTCCTATGCATCAATACGAGATGAATGTCTTAAACTACTACGAAATGATAATAATTAATCGTTTTTTTATTTGTCGAATAACTTCCTTCTAGTCAAGATTCTACAAAAAAAATCGAAAAAAAGTCTATTCCTGCAGGACATGTGCTTTAATTTTTTCCAAAGCTATTCTTAAGACTTAGTAAATAAATAAAGATGTTGGTTAAAATGTATGTTTATACATTTATCATTAAGATTCACCTCATATTTACAAGTGTACTCGCATGCATAAGGTTTATAGCAAGTATAACTATATAAACATACTATAAGGAGACGAAATCAGGCGGTGGTTGGGCAGAAGCTTGGGCCCAAGTCTGCGCCCCATTACAAAGATACACTTGGCCCCACCTTGACTAACTGGGCATCTTGACTTGGGCCAAGCTATCGCCAATTTTCAATTTCGAATCGGGATGACTCACGAGCGAATGTTGACTGTAGGTACAACAGAGACCGTAGTTAAATTACATTACATTTAAAGCAATAAAATTATTATAGTATTATACATTGTTAATTATAGTATACACATTCTTTAAATCTTCATATACATTCTGTATATCTGACAGTCCGCTTGCAATGTCAAATCAGCTTATGCTAGAAGCGTTTAAAGAAATTTAACTTATACATTTTAATTATTGTACAGAAATATTTATTTAAAATGCATAATGTCCAACCGGTTACATTCATAAAAAAAAAAAAAAAAAAAAAAAAATTAAACAATGAGTATAGTGAAAGCATACTACAATCAAACAGTTAAAAAAAACATTTTTTGTCGCATATCGTACTGAGTGTTTTCCGCAATCGTCACCAGCAAGTAATTTTAGGTTGCGCTCTACATTACCGTAAGATCGGTATGCCAACTACCTTGAATTAAACTGGCGCTCTATTCCGTAATCTGGCCAGTTAAAACAGCAGATGACATGAAAGTCGAGAAAAAAAGTGAAGATTTTATTGCTGTTGACTATCGTCTGCTGTTTTTACTGGCCAGATTACGGAACAGAGGGCCAGTTATTTCAAGGTAGTTGACTTACCGACATGACGGTAACGTAGAGCGCAACCTAAAATTACTTGCTGGTGACGATTGCGGAAAACACCCACTATGACAACAAATATGTTAACTGTGGTCTGTTTTACCTACTGTGAACTTTGGCTCGAGAGTCGTGAGAGGAATTTTTGTTGGGCACCCGATGATTTTTACTGGGCGTAACGGTAAAAACTTTTAAGGTTGGGTAAAAAGTCTTGAGTGACGACCTAGTCCCACGTTTACCGTTCAGCACGGTAATTTTTAAGGGCATTTTCAATAAAGTTTATAAAAAAATTTTTTGAGTATACAACAAGTGCCCTAGATTTTGTAATAAAACATCATAAAATCATGAAAATCCTTCGCTATGAATTTAATAATTTTTTAAAGAATTGTACCAGCTATGATCAAAATGTTAAGCGGAATGTCAATACCGATTATTTTTCATATGAAGAAAATTGGAAAGAAAAAAATACCTTTGCAAAAAAAGAATTAAGCGCAAATTATAATTGCATGTCAGAAGAAGAAACAATGACCGAAATATCAAAACATTGCGAAGAAGAATATGTTCATGTAGTCACAGACCCAATAGCCGTAGCTGAAAATACTTCATTAATTAATAGTTCTAGTGATTTTTCAGATTGTCAGACATTAGTGTCAGCTCAGACCTATGTAGTGCAATCTGCTGAAAAATCATTGACACCAGTTTTACATAAAAATATGCAGGATTTTACCAAAATATCCAGTAGCATTAACAACAAAACTATAAACTCAAATTTAGATATTGACTCTATTGTTAATCAATCTCATATTAGTATAGAGCATGACTACTGCTTGTCACCTATGATAGAAAACTCCTTCTCCATGGAAAGTTTCATAAATAAAAAGTTTTCTAATTCTGTTGATTGTCCATCGGATAGTAAAATTTCATCAAATACTCCAATAAGAATTACATATAAAGTTATAAAACCGGTTGTGACTACTAAAAAAATTGTAAATTTAAGTAAATATTGCAGTCCCTTCTCAAATGCAAATGTTTTTTACACACCAGCTAATAAAAAAAATTACCTAACAAGCTGTCATTCGCAATGATCGTACATTAGGAGTGAAAAAATTAGGCAATAGCACTGATACATCCGAAGACCAGTCGCTCTTCGATTCATTGACATAAATCATTATCTCTGGATATAAATATTTCAAGTCTTGTCGAAATAATATATGTCAAGTATTTATGGATAAAAACTTTGAGAAAACATTTATTATAAATGTCATAAAAAAATTGGTAGATGGAAAGGAAAATTATAAACTTTGTATCAATCACGTTTTCTTATAGTATTAGAGTACGGACTGATAACGAATGATGAAATTTCATCTGATACAAACATGGCGAATTTTGTAATCAATTTATTACACTCTGTTTATTCTTATAAGCACACCGTAGTTTTTACAACATGTAAAAACCTTACAGAAATTATAGAAGATATAATTGTGTGTCCTGAATCATTAGAATTCAGTGTCCATCATTTAAATATTTATTTAAGCAATCGTTACCAAAATAATTTTGTTTATCAAAATTGTCAATGCAGCGATAATATTTTAGATATTTAACTTGGACCTTTTATCTTTGTTCAAATTGAGAAAGTAATAACGTCTCTTTGCACTCTTTGAAAAATGTAATTAACTATGCTGATTAACATTTGATTTTGATAGGAGTTATTGGTTTGATGAAGCGCACTATGACAAATGATTTACGGTATATTGCTGACAGCAAACCTTTATCAGAAAGTAATTACTGTGTTGAGCATGACAATTTAAAAAAACACGAAGCGACTGACGACCAGCTTTCCTGTTCAAACAAAATTGATGGTTTTTGTTGTTAGTGAATAAAATTTCAACTTATCGTTTGAATGGTTACTAAAATTCAATTTGTTTTATCAAAATGAAATACGCTACACACTTTATAATAAGGTTTAATAACATGGTTATAATTATTATTTTTTAAGTTGTCTTTTTTTACAGCAATTATCAAAAAAAACAACATAAAACAGTAGTTGATGCTCTGATAAAGTTGAAATTTTAAAGAGCAACATGTTTTAAGTAATTAAATATTATTCACCACTTTGTAATGTATTATATTTTTCTATTTAATTAATTCATAAATGTAAAAAAAATATACACTGATAATTTTATCTTATTTACCATTACTGTATACCTTAAAACATACAAAATATTTTACATTAGTTGGAAATAAAAAAAGGGTTGACAAGTTTTAGCTTGACTGGCTTTTAAACATTGATCTTGAGTAACATTTGTACGAAATATTGCTGATACTTTAAGGTGAAGTAAGAATTTCGCTGATATTTACGAATCCCTTCGATTTGCGTTTACTTAATCGCTCTGCGTATCAATAAATGACAAATAACACTAACAAAACAATATAATATCAAATATATTAGAACGAAGTTCTTTATGTCGCGTTACTCGGGGGGCTGGAATTTTAAAACCGACAGATTTTTTTTTTTTTTTTGAATCAGAAATCTCTTCCTCTCAAGTTTTTCCCCTCACCCCGTCCCCCCTCACCAAGTGTTCTCTACACACTTCCCCTCTCCAACTATATATGTATATCTGTCCACCGTGCCGTCTTACTCTTCTGCATACCTTTACCCATCATTCCACCTCACACTCCCAACCAATTTATTTTTTAACAAATTCTGATTTTATTTCCCCACAGTAATTTTTCGTTCACTTTGAATTTTTTTTTCTTTTACAATTCTAAAAAAAAAAAAAAAAAAAAAAAAAACATTTTCCAATGAAGAGATTTGAACCCTCGACCTTCTACATGTGAGTCCTGTACCTTACCCACTCTGCTACGAGCGCTGCCGACTATAGAAACTCGGTTTCTTGTACTTGCCGTGCGGTTCGTAACTATAATATTCCATTTTTATATGCATTCACTGATAATACATTCAATTATGAATTTGTTTTATAAATTGTGTATTTTTTTTCTAAATAATACTTCTAAAAAAAAAAAAAAAAAAAAAAAAAAAAAAAAAAAAAAAAAAAAAAAAAAAAAAAAAATTTAATTAGCATAAGTATGGTTATGTAGATTAAATATAATAAGGCGCGTTATTACGCATTAAATATTTGTATTTTCATTAAACCTAAGGTTTTTTTGGCATTACAGTAATGCTAATAATTACTGTTATAAATGAAAAAAGGTAATGAAATTAAATATGAAAAAAAAAAAAACGAAATATGAAAAAATGAAATATAAAAAAAAAAATAATGAAATTGAATGAAATTTGAACAGATAAAATAATATATTAAATAATAATGAAATGAAATATGAAAAAAGAAATGAAAAAAAAGAAAAAACAAAAGAATGAATATAAATAGAAAAATGTAAAAAAAAGAAATAAAGGAAATACAAAAGAATGAAAAAAAAGTAATGAAATTAAATATGAAAAAAAAAGAATGATATATGAAAAAAAAGGGAATGAAAAAAAAAAAGATTAAATATGAAAATAAGAAAGAAATTAAATAAAGGAAATACAAAAAAATGAAAAAAAATGTAATAAAATGAATATGAAAAAAAATAAAACAAGAAATAAAACAACAACAAACCAGGGGGGATAAATGGGTCATGGGACCCACGGTAAGAACGAAGTTCTTTGAACATGACGAGTATAAAAACACAATTTCTCAGGTAACAAGGGGGTCGCCAGACCCATTGAAAGAACGAAGCTCTATAAACGTTAATACTGCATTCATGTAGTTCACTAAACAAAAACTTGAAAAACGAATAAAAAAAAAAAATAAAAAAAATAGTTCAGTACTCACGATGGTTGAACTTCGTGAGTACTGTATTTATGCACGACGTTCTTACGAAGTTCAACCATCGTGAGTACTGAACTATTTTTTTTATTTTTTTTTTTTATTCGTTTTTCAAGTTTTTGTTTAGTGAACTACATGAATGCAGTATTAACGTTTATAGAGCTTCGTTTTTTCAATGGGTCTGGCGACCCCCTTGTTACCTGAGAAATTGTGTTTTTATACTCGTCATGTTCAAAGAACTTCGTTCTTACCGTGGGTCCCATGACCCATTTATCCCCCCTGGTTTGTTGTTGTTTTATTTCTTGTTTTTTTTAATTTCACTGGTTAGTAAGCATTGCCTGAAGTGCTATAGAGAATGAAGAAGCGCACGTTCAGAAGGAAAAGGGTTGAGACTTGTCATTCTTAGACCAATTGAACTACTGGATCTTTTCAAAACATATAACTTCATCAAATTTTGGCACGAAATACATATGTATTGTTGTATTACATTCAAACTTATTTTTACAACTCATGTTAAGCTGAGATCGCATGCCTTGAGCAAGTAAAATAAAAATTTTATCTAAAAAATTTTGTGCTAAAAAATAAATGTTGATTTGGACCAAAGCCTATCTGTGTCAGTAGCATTTGCACTTAATAACTATTTTATAATTATTTTAGCGTGTTCCTGCTCCATTTTTTACCATACGTCTGTTTTGTACTTGAAAGTGTACTACTCATTCAAAACAGAAAAATAAACAATGTTTCAGATCACCGATATTGAGACAAACATGTTATCTGAAGATTTTATGTTTCTTTTCTTGGATTGTAAGTATATCGTATACAATTTTTTACCTATCCTGACGTAGGAAGGAGGAATTTTTTAACTGCAAAGCAAAATCAAGGTCTAATTTTTCGAGGCAGTAACGTCAAAATCTGTGTGTGTGTTTAGTGCAATTAGCAGTCTCGTGTCTTTGGCCTTTGTACCAATCTTATCAGACTATACGTATACAAAAATTGTGTTACAGATTTATAGTAAGTATAAAAAATACTGAATTTTAATCACTTACAGGTATAAGATGATTATGTAAGTGTTGTATGTATTTTTAATACTGCTATAGTACACTATATACTACATTTGACCTAGATCGGATTATTTCCGATGGTAATCGTGGTAATTTCAGTACCGTATTTTTTACTGTGTAATATTGGTCATATAAATTTTTTCTGTTCTTTTACTTCTACATTTTATTTGTATTTACCAGCTACGAAGACCATAAAAATGACTCATTTAAAAATACTTCTATCTCAACCATATCTCAAAAGTTTGTCTCGCAGATAAGTTCATGGTAAGACCATCGTGAATATTAAACCCTGAAGAAATCTTAAACTGAATATTTTAAAATACACATGTCTTATTTACGTCATTTAAAAGATTTTTTGTCTCACATGAATCAATAAACCTGTATAATATGATGATAACGACTAAATTAATCCAAAATACGTGAGACATACTGACAAATCGCGATATGTGAAGACTTGAGTAGGTGAATCTGAAGTAAATAAGGTAGTTGCTAAGGCCAGTTTTCTTTCTCAAACTTTTCTCGTAGTGCTCCCGGTTTTTTTTTGATTTGAACTCAAAAAAAGTTAGCTTTGCTTGAGGAGGTTCCAGTGCCCTAGTGTCGTTATATTATACATATGTCATCAAATAGTTTAGATTAGGCTTAATCTAAGGGTACTCTTTTTTTATATCCTTAACTGGACAAAACCTTAAGAAATTCGTGCTTGAAGCTCGGTCTTTCAACAAGAGCGCTTATGGCAGGTAGACTAATATAAGACTAATGATTTGTAACTACAATAGAAAGTGTCGGATAATATCAGTACATGTGTATTGTCAGTTATAACTCCATTTTCCCAATGTCATTGTGAAATTTTAGATAACCGGAAAAAATTTTCAGATAATCTGTGTATAATTAATCAAGTCGTCATATTTCCTTACGTTAGACTGTGTTTTTCTTGCAGCAGTGGTGCCAACTACCAAAGATTTTTGAGCAAATTAGGGCTCCTTGAAGTTGACCCACATTCTTGACATTTCTAAGAATAGTTCTAGGCCAGACTCAGCGAGATTGATTGACGATTTGATGAGTAAGACGTAAAATCAGATGTCAAACGAACACCGCCTGATCTGACTATTCGTCTTTCTTCTTCCAACTATGATAAATTTTACTAAAGTTAATTCTCAGTTCTCTAATAAGTTAGAAAAATAAACATCAATTATTCGCTATGTAAATTGCTGCTAGCGACCTCTAATGATTTTAAACGGGGTGACCCCTCGAAAAGATCATATAGCTCTGTATATGAAATTGGCAAAAACCGTACAACTCGTTTCGCTGAAATCTTAAGGAGGTTTGGTCGTTTTTAAGGAGATGTATTAATTGGCTGAAGAAAATTAATGTTGTTCTTTTACATGCTGGAAGTACAAATGAATTTTTAAAATATTTTTTGTCAGGCGAATTTTCAGGAAAAAAATTTCCGAAATTGCATAATTTAACATTGCTTTTATGGGCGAGAGCAATTATTCAGCCTTTGCTACACAAATTTCGAGGCTAGAGATTTATTCATGATGAGAAAAAAGTTCAAATAGATAGCTGAACTCCTAAGGAAGACTCTTGTATTAAAAAATATGTACCTTATCAAGCACTTGGAAGAAATATCTGTATAAACGTAAACAAAGTCACGAGCAGGTTCTATGCTAAGTGTATGGGAGAGAACCTAGCATCGTCTGCTGTCAGTTGGTCTTCCCACATGGAGCAAGACGTCTTTAGGGTGCCTGTACATGGGAAACCTGCAGTCTGGAGAATGCCAGTCAAAGCTTCGGTGGGCGATTTAATTAAAATTGATAGAGATCAATATTTTTTTTTGAAGTGAAAACTTCTTATGGCCCGTTAGGCACTTTTGTGGGTGAGCATTTTCAGCCGTTCTCGCGACAGACAATATTTTACACAGATATACTCGGCGTGTATTCTTATAATATATGTATACTGTACGCGCTCTTTGCATGGGCATTCGTTCGTGCTCTCGCGACAGACGAGATTACATACCTATATGTTTACTCAGAGTGTATAGGTATGCGAAAGCGCTGCTGCTATACGCAGCAGCGTTGGTCTGAGCATATCACAGTTCATGCTTGATCGCACATAGCGCCGCTGCCTGGATCTCACCGCGAACTACTTGGCGCGAGAATTCAAAATCGTATGATTTTTTCAGCAGACAGTAAGTCGCAGAAATTCAAATTCGAAAGAAATCTTTGTATGTATTGGCTAATTAATGCCTAAAAATATTGGTAAATGTTGTATAATTATAGAGATCAAGAGGTCGTCTGTAAGAGAGAAAACAGGTGTTTCGCCCCGAGAGCACGCCAGGACTCATCAGCAAGGCTGATGACGTGCTCCCTGCCTTAGACACAGAAGAGGTGTGGGCTTAGAGTGACTCGATCGCGCTTATATATGAATCGTGCGAGAATTTCGCCGCTTGACGGGAGCAAATATCAGGGGCTTGGCCACCTGGCGAGTAGAGCCTGAAGCGCGAGAGATGTGAGACGCCACATGATTACATACATAAATAGTATACCAAGAATTCTTTCGAATTTAAATTTCCGCGCCTACTGACTGTTGAAAAAGTCATACGATTTTGAATTCGAATTCTCGCGCGAAGTAGTTCTCGGTGGGATCCAGTCAGTGGCGCTATGTGCAATCAAGCATGAACTGTGAGCGTGGAATAACGCTCAGACCAACGCTGATACGCAGTCTTTGCATAGGCATTCGTTCGTGCCCTCGCGACAGACGAGATTGAGAGTTTTTTATATTTATTTTAAAAATGAATATTAAACGGAAAATTTTTTTATTTAAATATTTCATTTGACTTGTGTTGCTGTTATGGTATTGTGTTAAAAAAATTGATAAATTTTGTATTTACTATTTACTAATATTTACTCATTTAAATAAAACCACTTCCTTCGAATATGGTTTCTGTATTATTATACTTCATGTCCATTCAAAAAGTGCCCACATTGCTTTGATAAACTTGATTTCTTATGTACAATTTCTCATGTCGCGAGCGCACCTAAAAATGCTCACCCAAAAAAGTGCCCAACGCGCCATAAGTTCAAGTTTTCACTTCTGCCTGCACTCCCGGAGTGCTACTTGTACTTGGTTTTCTTGCATTCTGTACAACAGACACCTTGTTTTCAATGAAACTAGACTCTGAAGTCGTATTTTGATTTTAGAAACTGATTTTAGTAAAAAGTTTTAAAAAATTTGGAGTCAGTATAACAAACGACTAGTCGGTAAACAGGGAAATTGCAGTAACAGGCTGCCAGCAAAAACTAGTCATTTGTTATACTTACTCGAAATTTTTTACCAAAATCAATTTCTGACATCAAAATGCGACTTCAGAGTCTAGTTTTATTGAAAACAAGGTGTCTGTTGTACGGAATGCAAGAAAACAAAAATATTGATCTCTATCAATTTGAATTGAATCGCCTGCCAAAGCTTTGACTGGCATTCTCCAGACTGCAGGTTTCCCATGTACAGGCACCCTTACAAAATTGCTTCTAGAATTTTTTAAACTTGAATCCATGATCTGGCACTTGGCACAGCCCTTTTAAAAACCTTAAACTTATTGCTGTGCAAAAAAAGTCTGTTTTTCGGAAATTTATACCACAGTTTTGTTAACGAAAACTGAGTCTTCTTTTACTTTTTCAAAGTCAATTTTTATCATGCAAACAATATGTTTTCACGTTTTTTCACGAACTATCAAAAACTAGCTGCTTTAAAATATGTACCGTTATTTTTTCTTAACATTTAATGGTTTAAGCTTTAAGCAATGACGAGCTGAGCAAAGTTAGATGAACCGTGATGCAGTGAGCAGACGTTTTCATGCACGGTTATTACAACTCACTTCACTACGTCGTCATATGGGAGCCCCCGCATATCCGCTCATCACCCCCCGAAAAAACGACCGAGCCTCCTTAAAGTCAAAGCACACGTTAGTGTATAGTATTAGCAAAAGTTGTAGATAAGTAAAACAAAAGTAATATGGTCATATTTGACAAGAATATATTCAGTAATTATAATTTCAAACATGATGACTCACACAACCACAAAAGTGCCTGCAGAACTTTCAACCAACTGACATGCATTGCACTTGCGCAGTAGGTGACAAAGAAAATGCAACTGTTATTTTACTCATTTAACTGTATCGTAATCATGCACTCACAACACAACTATTATTACAAATATTCTTATCAAATGCAGTTGTACGGATTCCTTATTTCTTAATCTTCAACTTTTACGCATGTAACAAATCAAAACAGTGTCAAGTTTTAAGGTCCAGAAAAAAAAGTAAATCACATATAGAATTTAGGCTTCAGTGTTCCGAGAGCTAAAAATATTTTCGCCACCATAGGTGCTTCAATCGATTTTCTTATCTCCTTTAAACTAACTTACATAGTGAATACTATTTGCATAAAAATTGGCAGAGTAAAGTAATTACTGTTAGTAAAACAATTTCCCATAAAAATACCTTTTAATAAAACAAAAAGGTTAGATAAGTTTGATGAGTTAAGTTAAAATATTGTAAGAAATCTCTGAAGCCTTCATACAATGACAATTAATAGTATTCTTTTAAATTAATATTTAGCCTTAAAAAGATCTGAAATCAAAACAAAACAACGGTCAAATTTTTTTTTCTCTTTTTTTGGTGCAACAAACATTTTGTATCACACTTGTAGTATAATACTGTCTAGTACTTGTTCTTAAACAAAATCAAATAAAGTAATATTGACTATTGACTTATACTTTAAGCCAAACCTCACATTAGATGTATTAATGCTTTGCTATGTCGAAAGTATGTGAACATTTTAGGGCATTGTTTCAATCCACTTAATAAAAGGTTAATATACAATACCAGTCAAGAACCAATATTACTGCACTTAATTTTGTTAAAGTACGAGTACAAGACAGTATAATACTACAAGTGTGATACAAAATGTATGTTACGCAAAAAAGAACTCTTGACCATTTTTTTGTTTTGATTCCGAAACTTTACAAGGTACAGATTCATTTGAAAACATACTATTCATTGTCAGTGTACGAAGGCTTCAAAAATTTCTTACAACACATCAACTTAACACACCAAACTTACCTATCCTTTCTGTTTTGTTTAAAGGTAATTTTATGGGGATATCACAACTATTCATGAAAATACAATTTTTTAAATATTTATTTCAAAAACCTTAATCACATTTAATATAGCTAGTATTTTTTTTTTTTTTTTTTTTTTTTTTTTATACCGGGTTACCACGACAGCCTACTTGGCCTAGTCGCGGGGGCCACCCACTCACCACCTATGTGTGGGGGTGTATTGCCACACCCATCTCTAAACCTTTTTTCCTCGCATCCTACCTGAATCCATGAGCACAGTGTGAGTAGCTCCGGTGGAACACCTTGCCAGTTGAGCTGACACTCTCTGCACCGATGGTGCATCGGGTCCACTCACCACTGTGTAGCCTTTCCCCGGAGAAGACTCCATTATTCCAGGACGTCCACTCCTCGCCAGTTAAGCCGGCGCTCTCTGCTGAAGCATCGGATCCAGGATAATTAGCATCCCCGGAGAAGCCCCGTGTTTCAGGGGCCACTCCTCATCGGTAAGGCCGGCGATCCCTGCTCAACGCCTGGCATCGGGTCCGCTAATCCCTAGCTATAGCCTTAACACTGTTTCGCATTCACCCAGGCCCGAAAACCTGTGGGGCAAGGAATAAACCCTGGAATTACTCTGAAGGAAAATTCCACGGAAAATCCCGCCCCGAAACAGCCGGGGTTACATAGGAACTTTTTCCGGTGAAAACAGTTTTTGAAAAAATCTGCACTCACCGCGAATCGAGAACCCACGACCCCTAGAACAGCAATGTATCAGTAGCAAACACGCTTACCACTGAGCCAACGCCGCTCCTTTCATGTTCAGCTATCTAAAAGAGCACTACCTGTATGAAAAAACAGTGGTACTACTGGTACGTGATTACAAGATTACTTATTAACGTAGCCTATAAACGTTTACCATTTCTTTTTATAATTATTACGCATGTTCAGCACATACAATGTAAGTTTTTCAAAAATGATGATTTGTTCTGAATTTGAAACAAATTATTATAAAAATTAAAAATTTTTAAGTTGAAACGAAATTTGTTTTACGTTTGGATCAAATGCTTGATTACGAAAAACATACATTGTGGGTACTAAATTAAGCAAAATTTAATTAAATATAATGGTAATTATTTGTAGCTCGCAAGAGGCTACGTAATATTGTGATTAGGCACCGCTCAACCGCTGTTATTATGTGTGCAGGTGGCACTGATTCAGATTCCTGTACATAGCAAATACTATTCTACTCCACTCTTGATCAAAGTGAACTCTTCTCACTACATATATTGCTTGTCAAATAAATATATAGATTGTTCATCACCAATCTAGTAGCTAGTAAAAAACTGAAATTCTCTGAAGCATTTGTATTATAAAAAAAAACCCGAGGATTTGTATTGTCTTCTGAAAAAAAATTCTCTGAAAGAAAAAATTACTCTGCAGGAAAATTCCACGGAAAAACCCGCCCCAAAACAGCCGGGGTTACATAGGAACTTTTCCCGATGAAAACAGTTTTTGAAAAAATCTGCATTCACCGGGAATCGAGAACCCACGACCCCTAGAACAGCAATGTATCAGTAGCAAACACGCTTACCGCTGAGCCAACGCCGCTCTCCAATATAGCTAATATTACGAAGTACTGGATTGAAACAAAATCTGTACAACATAGCTACGGTAATCTACAATGATTCCATTAAATTTATACTCAAAGTTGTAGATATAAAAGTTTTTTAATGTATGAATGTGTGCAGTGGTCAATTTGTACACATGATTCATAAATTTACCGAAAAAAATAAATTTTCTTAAAAAATACGACTTTAGAATTTTTATCTATGATGCTTTTTTCTTTGTCTTTTCTTTGTTAATCTACTTAATCGTATAATTTCCAGCAATTTTTTCTTTAAGCTAATTACATAACTTAAATTTTTTTATGTATTACATTATCTTTTTTATGTATTGATAAAACCAGAACTTTCTTAATAACAGTTATTCATTAATTAAGTAATTCTTACAATAAACAATTATTTACTACGAGAAAATATGTACGGAAACCGTAAAAGCGATGTCCAAGTTACTTAAACAATTTCTTTTATCAAGCAGTTTCTTATTTTACTAATACTTGAAAAATTGATTATTATGATGTAATTATTAACTACTCAAATCACTGAATTTAATAAGCTATTATCGATCAAATTATTTTGATACTACTGTATAGCTGTGTTGCAAGATATATTGAAAATAGATGTTTTATTGAACAATACGTAGATCAGTTAATTTCTCGATTGCAACTTTAACTCATGACACACAATTGAAAAAGTGAAAATCAAGGTTATGTTTTAATCGTCCATCATCTTATTTCCCTCCTAGAGCTCTAGATTATGTCACCAAAAATAAGCTTGATTAAGTATGAGGAACAGTAAATTTAAAATAAAGTAGTAATTTTTTAAGATAATTTTGTTAATTAACTAATTATTTGAAAGGATGTTATTAAAGAAAAGAAATTTTAATTATCTTTTGATTATCCATTTTTTATTATGCATGATTTATATTTGTAATAAAAATCAAACTCTTTCAACATTTGATTCATCTATGAAAACCATAAAAACGGTACGAGTAATAACGTATCAGTGTTACTAAAATATTATACAATTTATTACTAATAAATTACTTATTTATTACAAATCCCTATGAAAACACAAAAATTAAGGTGTTAACGTTTAAAACACTCGAAATTGGTGGTTCAGGTGATAGGATACTGATGTACTCGAGATGTTTAAATTTTCATGCGTATTCAAACTTGCCGCCGAGTAAGGCTGTGTTCGCATAAGGCTCCATTAGTTAAGTCAGTTAAGGTCACGTGATCATTTATGATGAGTGCGAGTGAGACGGTGACATCATGTTGTCTCCCTCGCACTTATGATTAATGATCACGTGACCTTAACTTACGTAACTAACGGAGCCTTATGCGAACACAGCCTAAGTATCCTGCCTTAGCTTAGCTTAAGAATGTACATATTACACTACTTCAATTCGCCATATATATTTCATTATTTGTATTATATTATTTATGGGAAAATTTTACTACGAGAGACTCGAGTCCTCCACTCACCCTCGTTTTCTGAGGCATTGTTGGTTCTTTACTATAATATGCCACGATACAAGGTACGATATCCTAGTAATTAGGTCATATTCGCTACGTGCCTATGTCAGGTGGCACCGTCGAGTGAGAGAAATTGTCCCTCGCTAAGATCGCCAGAATTCATGTAGCCTTATAGTAAAATCTAAAAAAAGGTTAGTAAGAGTGGATGGATCAAATGAATCAGTGATTTAAATGTGTGTTATGTCAGTGTACAGTAATAAATTTAGTTTGGTGTCGTCATGTGTACTACAAGATCAGAAACAATAAAAACATGAATTGCGACTGTGATGACACAGTAAATATAAGTGCATATACATGCTTGCACTTTCGTGGAGCTCGATAAACACAAGTACTCCTTACATTTATCTATTTTTCACAACACAGTGTTCAATAAAAGTAAATACTAATGACAGGTTAGGTTCACTCTTACACATTTATATTACGTTTCCATGGATTACTTGTGTCCTTTAAGCTGTACACAAGTGCAAGCATGTAAATGCACTCAAATATGCTGTGTTATCACAGTCGCAATCCATGTTTTTATTTTTTCCAATTTTTAGTACACGTAATAACACCAAACAAAATTTATTACTGCACAATAACATAATACACACTCAAATCACTGGTTTATTTGGTCAACTCATTCTTAATAACCTTTTTTTAAATTTATTAAAAAGTTTTCCTATAAGGCTCCATGCATTCTGGCGATCTGAGTGAGGGACAATTTCTGTCACTCGACAGCGCCACCTGACATAGGCGCATAGCGAATAAAAAACATGACAGAGTTATCCGAGAATTTCCGAGAGGAAGTAACAGAGCAGAGTCTTGAACCTGAGCCCTCCAGGCGGAAAGCAAGCGCTCTACCATCTTAGCCACTGAGAACTCCCAACGCTGCATGCTATTTACTACGAAATACCTCTAGTCGATATTACACTGTTGGCAACTCTGCTTGATTTTAAAAACACGCGTATCCTAATTATGCACGTAAAAAATACAGCTTGCAGCCAACTTCGTAGTACAAACATTTTCGAGCTGAAACTGAAACTGAAGAAATTTTAATCCTAATTTAAGTGTTTTGAGATACGTATGCCTCGGTTTTATTATTACATTTTTCTGAACTGTATTTGTTGGTAAAGCTGTAGAGTAGGATTAAAGAGGCTGAATTAAACCAAAATACATCAGGTACACTGGCAAAAATACTTAATTTTCGGTATTTGAAAATTTGAGTATGCAAATCTGAAGTAAAAAGTAGCGTGGTTTCCAAGGCTTCGTCTGCTTTCTCAAACTGACCACGTTGCACTCCCGTGCGACTTGATTAGCTAAAAATCGGTAGGGTTAGAAACTGATACATCTAATTAAATGTATACCAATTACCAATCGGAGATATACCCAGAAAATTGTGATGAATTTAAAATAAACTCTTTTAATTTAATGTATTGACAAATGAAAAGTTATTACATTTTTGAAACAATATAGAAATCCTGATTTAAGTTACATTAACTGTGATTTGGAAACGAAAGACAAAAAATCAGATAATGCGTCATTCGTTTGACATCTGATATTACGTCTTTCTCGTCTTGTTCTCAATCAATCTTACTGAGTCTTGGCTAGAATAATTCTTAAGAATGTCAAGAAAGTGCTACAATCCCTTTTTTTTTGTTGAAATGGCTAGTTATTTAATAATTAATATTATTAAGCTGGAAAATCAAATCAACCTCGTCGATGAGGTAGGTAACTTCAATTTTCTTCGAACTGCCATAAATCAAAATCCGTCCAAAGAATCAAGGAATATAACTATTTGCATATAGAAACACACACCCACACAATTCTTTTTTTATTTTTATCTTAATGCATTATTTTTGTAGAAAGATGGCTGATCTTCCAGATATTTTGACTTAAATGATAATTTAATATAAATTATACTAAGATGACCATAAACAGCTGAAAATTTGACATAAAAGTTAAAATGATTCGCAATGATCAACACAATTAAAATAATAGAAAGAAAAAAAAAACAAAACTCTAATTTTTTTTGTTGGTTCGGAAGATCGTAAAAAAAATATATGGATTGAATTTAAGTGAGAAAATTGTAAGATATAACTGATTACACAGTTTTACTTATACACACACACAGAGATCGATATTTTTACCAGAGTAGCGTGTTTCGATTCTAGACTTCCGGAAACATGTTTCTAGCATATTTTTTATCTGTCATTCTTTGTTTACAACAAAGCTCTCTCTACAAGAAAGTATGCAATGGATGCAAACTGGGTCAGAATTAATATAAGATTAAAGATCACTTCGATGAATAAATTCATTTCATCAAAAAATTGTAATATTGTTTCTTCATTATCATTAGTAATTTGTATTGTTGAATATAAGTGTTAACCAATTTTCATAACTCTGAGGTCAAATTGCATGTCCTAATATTACCTGCAGATCTTACAGCATAAATAAGAATTATTGTTAACTGACTTATTTCTTATCGATAAATATATAGAGGGTACTGCGTGATTACCTGTAAAAAATTAAATGTACTGCTTTTGCTGATGATACTAGCCTAAACGTACAGGCATATGTAGAAAAGGGATCCACACATGTGCGACAGTTGAGCTATTTTTGACTACACGGGAGAGATTTAAACAAATCCATCGCCCATACCCTCTCTTTCATTTGCTGTCTCTATTTCTTCTTCGCTTTAGAAAGAAAGAAGTCATCGCCATGGCCGTTAGTTGTTCGCCGTCTGGCGAGAAAAGAGTATTGTATGTGACGAAATGAGGAAAAAGAGCAGAGGATCATCAGAAAGTAAAATTATTGTCTACACCATTATTATCGTCCGATTTTGACAACGTAATCACATAATTTGCAAGATGCCTCGTAAGCCAAGCAGATTTGACAGAAAAGCTTCAAAGAAAAAGCGGCTATGTTACCCCCAAGAGAATGTAGCTCTCGCTTTAAAGGACCTACGTAAGGGCGAAAGAATATGTCAGCTTGTGCGCAAGTACGGGATTCCAGCATCGACGATACGGGCCAAGAGCTCGGGCCTTCATTCGGACAAACCTGGACCTACTTCTATATTCACCGCTGCTGAGGAGAAGCGCATAGCTGATTGGATTTTTCATCAGAGCGCCGAGGGCTTCAATATTACCAAAACTCATTTACTCGAATGCGTGCGGATGCTCTGCATCAAAACGCAGAGAAAGAATCCGTTTCCTAACAACGTACCAGGACGCTCCTGGTATGAGAATTATCTGAAACGATTTCCCAAGCTCGCAGTAAAGATTGCCGAAAATTTTGCAGCCAGCAGACTTACATTTTCCAAGGATAAGCTTAGCCAATGGTTTCGAAATGTTTCTAGTTACCTTTGCAAGAAGGGTGTCGCTGACCTTGGGCCGGAAAGAATTTTCAATTGTGCTGATATAGGTAAGATTTATGCAAAATGTATGTGTGCAAGTGCACTCTTTGCTTGTCTAACTGTTAAAAAAATTCTTTATTAGATCTACTGAGGCATTAATTTTTTTATTTTAACTTTCGATAATGACAGTAATAAAAGCTTTAAACCGAGAGCATAATTCAATTTGTATGCCAACAATCAGTTATCATTTTCAATGCACACTAAGTATCTGTCTTGAGACTAATGTTTTAGTACAAATTTAATATTCTCAACAAAATACATAAGGGAGCTCTGAAAGTCTGCAGCATAGTGATCGCAAAAGCAAGAATTATTTTAACTGTAACCGTATGTTATAGTAAAATATATAGGTATATTTAAGCATACAATTGATTGTTGCACGAAAGATCAATGCTCTGCGTCTACAGTGTCATGCATTTGCACTCCGTGGCTATAACGTATATATACATACATACATACACACACACATACATGCATACATACATACATGTAAACATACATTAATAAGTACATATTCCACACATTTGTAAGTTAATTTGTGCACACCACGTAACCCAATTTCAGGGCTAACATTTGAAATTAGAAAAAAGCAATTAGAGGCATACTCATCTTTGAAAGGAATCATCCAACTAAATAATACAGTCTAAAACTTAAAGTCTGAAAATCGAGATATGTGTGGTGTGGTCATGCCAGCGATCTCAAACGTGACTTTCTACTCGGTCGAAATTAAAAAAAATTAAATAAATATTTAAAAAATCTAAATCTTGCTTATAAAATTTATGCTTTTTGAAAAATTTGAAGGTAATAAAAATGTCTTTGAAAGTGTTTGGTTCTTTTTTAACTAAAATGTTTTTTTCTTTTTATCAAAAAAACATTAGTAAAAAATTACAAAAATACAAAATAACGACTTAGTTGTTTTCGTTCCAGGCCTTGACAGGTCATGTAAAAATCACGAAAAAAAACTAATGATTACGTACCTCGTAAAGATGATGTGAAAATCACAAATTTGTATGTGATGATTTCGACCGAATAATACTCACCTGAAAAAGATGTGACTTTCGTGTGATTTTTTTTATGAATACAATAAAAAAAAATTTGATTAAGATTCAAATATATTATCGTTTCGTTATCCATTTATTCATTCACCACTTCTGACTACAGTCAATAAGAGTAGGTTAAAGGAGACATAGTTTGGGAAAAATTTATAAATGCATGAAAATTGTTATTTGAATTGGACTTTTGTTAAGTTGAAATTTTGGACATAAAATATCATAGTAGATAAATTCTCAAATAAATAATCAATAGATAAATGTAAAGTTAGTACCAAAAAAATATTTTAATAACAATAATTTCTATGTACATTCTTATCAATCATCAAAATTTAATGTTGAATTTGCAAGTCTCAAAAAGGCACATACGAGATGTCCATTCGAAAAGAATAAACAATTTTCCACTAAAAAGCCGTTATTTAATTTTCCGAGTTCTCAAAAACACATTACATATTGAATGATGGATATAAAAAATTAAAAATTGTGCATAAAAAATAGCCGACTAAAATGTACTCAAATGTCAAATTTTACCCAAAAAAAGATGATTGATTTTTTTGAGGTTTCAGGCTCTTAGAAGACTAGTTTGGAATTTAACATGCCAAAATCAGAATAGCAAATTTAACGTAGTTGGCAAAAATTGAGTAAAAGAGAAAATTGAGCAATAAAAAGCCTTTTTTTACAGATATCTACAAGTTTTCCTTATTGTCTTATTTTATTTTGAAGTATATTGATACAACGTTTATTGTTTGATTTAAAAATTGAAAATGGCTATAATGTGAAAGTTGTAGAAGCACAGAATTTACTGATGAAATAAGAAGTCTAGTATTTTTCTTGGATTTCCGAAAATGATTACATTTTAATGATTGATAATAATGTGTATAGAAATAATTGTTATCAATACATTTTTGCCTCGTATAGACTGAACGTACTTACCGCAATAACCAGATTCTTGTTATGAACGCACCTTAGAAACAGTAACTTATTACTAAGTCGTAACTTCTACTTGAAAATCCATTTGTTTGGAACCTTTGCAAATTTTATCTTTTCCTTTTACAATGGGGATCCCAAAATAATACGTTACTCCACATGCTATAACTATCGTTACCTTCCTCAAACTTAATATAATTGCTCTTACGACTGAAATTTGAATTTTTTTTCTTTATACTGATTACTTACTAAAAGATAAAAAACATAAAGAATTGATCCTATAAAAAATTGTTTCACACTAATCGGTTGACTTAAGTTCAAGATATCCTTTGATAAGAATATGGATCGTGTAGGGAGTTAAACATGTTTAGTAAAGGTTACACTGCTAAAAAAAGTCAGCTGATTTGAACCTGCGATCCCTTGCACACAAGCCGAGGCCGTTACCCACTCTGCTATGAGCAGGCCCAATTTATGATTTGTGATTACTACATCTTACCGTACAGTTCGTAACATATTTTTAATGTAAATTTTTATTTACTTTTGGTTCGATTATACATTCAATAAATAATTTATTTATTGAAATGTATATTTTTGGTACACGTTTCTTTCAAAAACTTAGCAATAAAATTAGTGTATATTAGCAGAGCGGCTTTCATATATATTAATGAACATTAATTTTTTAATTCACTTATCATTAATTTGTTTCTTTTGAAACAAATAAATAATTGTTGATACGATTTTCCATATTGTTTCTCCAATTTTCATACTTAAAAAAAAAAGATTTTTGGTAATGTATAAATACAATATTTGTTTTTTATTTTGTTTTTGTCTTTTACGAAATTCAGAGAGGTGGGAGGAGCATAAATGTATACAGGAATGCTGGAAATTATTTTTCTCATATGAACGAGCCTACGTACATGCTTTTACACTTACTTGACCCCTTTTTTCTTGTGTTGTTAAAGGAAAAAAGAAATTATAAATTTATTTGAAAATGAAGCAGGTTTATCAAAAAGTAATCTTTTATATACAAACAAAAATTACGGGTTTCATATAGATCTAATAGGTGCAATTTTAAGTGATTTATGTTAAATTGCAAATTTTTAAAATTGAACATGTGAAAGAGGGTCCAGTTGAATGATATTTAATTTTTGTGGTATTTTTTATGGTATTTTTAGTGTACTATTGATGCTTGAATAATATCTACCAAAAAAACCTTATGCTTGATGAACGTCCTGAAGGGACATTTACTGGCATGTACTACTGTGCTATAAAAAATGTTATGAATATGTGATGAATATGAGCGTGACGTTACAGATGTTATTAGCGTACGCAGCTGCGTATAAAAAATATCAGCGCTGAAATTAGTCGTAAACTACATCGTTGATTCAGCGTTTATTCCATGTTGAATCAATGCTGATTCAGCATTGAATCAGCGTTTGTTGAAAACAATAATAGTAATTAACTTAAAAACAGTGCCTTTTTCATGGTAGCATTGCAGTTTGCAATTAAGGTAGTTTATCCCAAAATCACTTTATTTACAATCTTCTTCAAACTTTGCATATCACTTCATTAGAGTGTAATGCATAAATGTTCAAAATTTTATTATGACTGTCCGTACCGTTTTCGTGATATGAAGCTGCAAATTTGGACTCTTTAACACGGTAAGCATAGGCGAGATACGCGAAAAACGAAGGTTTTGATTAATTAAATAAAAAGTATATTTACAATTCTTATGAAAAATTATGAGCATGAAGTAAAATATATGACGAATCTACTATATTTCACACAGAGATGCCATCCGTACAGTTTTTTAATAAATCAAATTGAAAGTTAGTAATTTTCCAAATGAAGCAGACAATAAATTGTGGGTTATCTGATATGTGGCAACAAAGCGTACTGCAGTCGCATGGAGATGAGTCGCTGGAAATATATATATAGATATACGTACTGTATCGATGTAGCAGAACAGCTGTTTGAATTGATGCAAATTAACAAAATATTAATTGAATTAACGAAATAATTTTTAGAAATTTATACACGTGATTGATTTATGTGTACTTGTAGAAATTGTTTTTTGTATTTCCCGTTTTTCTCGCGATACTGGTTGCTCATGTTTACCAAGGAATTTCTAACCTAATCAACCAGCAGAACAGTTGGAACGATCGACTTAGGTGTAGGTACTGGTGGTACTACTGCTATGTAAAGTATTGCTGCGACGTAGCCAGACTTTTCTAACCACGAGTGTATGAGTGTGTGAGTGTACATAGATATGTAGAATTCAATGTGTGTATGCCAGTGGTGACCAACTTATTCTTTACTATCTATGTATACTCGTTCGTATAGCAAAAGTAGTTATGGATGAGCTCCACTGGTGGGGATAAACTACCTTAAAATAGATTATTTTGAAGCTTACAACCTGTTACAACAACATGTTCCCCAGTTGATAATAAGTCAACGTTGATTCAACGCTGAATCAGCATTGATTCAACATGGAATAAACGCAGAATCAACGATGTAATTTACGACTTATTTCAGCATTGATTCATCACTGATATTTTGGATAGGGAGTATTGGCCTGGTGCAGAACTGGTGGTGACATCTAAAATGCGACCCCTGTAGGACCGAATTGGTGAACTCGGACCCCCACATTGTGTGGGATGTAATAAAAATTTCAAAGATCACAATAAGATGAAGCACGTCCAAGGCACATTTTTGCACCATAGTGTGCATGAATAAATTCCGAATAAAAAAAAAAAACAGAAAGAAGTTAATTATAACTTTTCAATAAAAGTCAAAATTACTCATATTTGAGTTATGTTTTGGATACAGCTATACTCTGCCATGATGCTTGTAGTTACATTGCGGTAGTCGTTATACTCACGCTGGTCTTGTTTCACCTATCCCCTCCTTTCAGCTGCACCAAGCCAATAGAAAGTTGTTTCGAAACCATCGAAACATTCGATGAAAGTGTACAGTCTTGTATTGACCAGCCTTCATATTGTTTATATTGTATTTTGCCTTAATATATTGTTTATAATTGTTCAGTTGATAAATATTAAAATATTTATTGAAACCACACCCGAATAACGTAGGAATACTCATTTCAAAGAAAATTGCACCACCTTTTGTACACAGTATCGTTTCATGGAAGGGATATAAATATATATATATATATCTCCCTAAATTATATAGTTATTTGTATGGGGCATTCCACATAGCCCCACCACAGACCCCCCACAGCCCCCCAAAAATAAGCTGAAATTCGACCGTTTTCATCGCTAATTTGACATTTTCTAGCTTTTTCCTTAGACCCCCCCACGGCCCCCATCCAGCCCCCCTACACGATTTTGCCTGTCCCTCCACAGACCCCCCACGGGCCTCCCATACCATTTTTCTTACATCATGTAATGTATACTTGTTGAATGATGAAATATTAATAAGTGACTTTCAATTTATTACCATAAATATTGCTGATTCATCTATAAAAATCATCAAGTAAAGTCAATAAATTATGTAAAAATCTCTTTCCAAACAATATTTCCTATTTCTATATTTTTTTGCCTTTCTACTTAAATAAATAAATTATTTTTATTTTTGCATCTTGATAAAGCCACATATAATTGACCATGAGAAAATAAGGGTTTTTTTTAAATACAAACATACATTATCGAAATTTTGACCTTGGGATTTGTTTATTGTCATAGCAAATGCCACAACGATTGGAAACTGTTTACGATACAAAATAAACGGCAATGTTGAGGAGTTTCCTGTGTCTAAAGTTATTCTTGGAATGAAGACTCTATATCCAATTTTTTCTCCAGTTATTATTTCTCCTTCTATATTATACTGTAATAATTTTGTGATTTGTAAACGTTTTCCATTACAAAGTTTATCTGATATACTTAAATTTCTTAGTAACATCACTATTGTATAAATTTTTAGATTTAGTTCATGAGGTGGTAATCCTTCACGAATATTGTTCAACATTACCACCGGAAAATTTAAATAAAAATTATCGTCTGATTTCTCAACCCCTTTATAAGTTGCATTATCTATACTATAGTAAGTTTTGATTCCTTCAGATAATTCTTTATAAATTTTATTATTCAAATAAGAGGTGTTCTCGTAATGCGATGTAAGTATAACACTATTCATCGAACAATTGTAGATATTAGAAAATATTCGAGAACATACATCATTTGAGATGCAATTTTTAGGAATGTTAAAAGTTTTTATTTCATCCTTCCCCAGTTTTTAATAATAATTTTGAAAATTCTTTATCGTTAGAACAAATATTGATTTCTAATTCTAAAATTTTGAATGAGTTTCATAAAAGTGAAGATTTAATAGTTTGTTCAAGTATAATTTTTCTATTACCGTTTTTTATCACTGAGAGAATCTGACAAAAATTACCTCCTAAAATAATTAATTTATTTCCAAAATATTTTTCAGTACTACATAAATCTCTTAACGTTCTGTCTACAATTTCCAATGCTTTTTTTTTAATTATTAAAGCCTCATCCCAAATATTTAAATCAACTTCTATTAATTTTTTATTATCTGACTCGAATTCTAAAAATGCATTCTCTATACCATTAAGATCTAAAGGAATTCTAAAAGTTCTATGACTGGTCATCTCCTTTGAAAGCAAAATTGATGCTATGCCAGTCCATACCGGTGACATGATTTCTTCATTTTGAGAAGTAGTATATATACATCCTCTCGGGGAAATATATATATATATATATATATATATATATATATATATATATATATATATATATATCTTCCCTCCTAGTGTATATATATATATTATCTGTCACATAATTTTATAAAAGTGTAACTTTTTTCTTGGGTACCCAAGTACCCACTGTCCACTGGTTTATTTTTTTTAAATTGTCTTTACTAACAATCATTATTTATTTGTATCAAACAATTTGAAGCAAATCAGTAAGCTTACAACAATACTATAAAATTAATATTTAAAAAAAAAATCATAGTACCTAACTACGAGAAAAACACAAGTCCTAATTGAAAAAATCAAAGCTTTACATTACAAAAACATTGTGTTTTCAGTTATTTTGAGTTACTTATGAATACTTAAAAAGTATAATTTAAAAAAGGTTATACATGGTGAAAATTAAAAGTTCTGTAATTACGAAAAAATACAAATCCCAAAGAGTGCAAAAAATTACAAGCCGTGATAAAAACGTAAAAGTTTTTAGGAAACATAACATATTTTTGAAGGCATTTAATGTATATTACACAAGTACCCACTGCAAAATATCTAAATTTTTATAGTTAAATATGTGCCTTCCAGAGAGTTTTAAATTAATTGAAACCGTTCAGAAAAGTAGTTCTTTCCGCCCCTTAAAAATTTTTTTTAAGTTCCAGTCGAGTGATAAAATACAATTCCCAGCAGCTTGACGGAACATAAGTCCTGACTAAAAAAAATCCAAAATTTTTACTGTGAAAAGTATTTGTTCTGTAAAGTTCTAAGTTAAATTAAACAGTCGAAAAGAGTATTTTTTTGGCACTTTGAAAATTACAACTTCCGTTAGAATGCATGTTTTGTACGAATAACATTTTAATTTTTTTTATTAGGACTTGTGATTCCTTGCACTCGTGGAATTTGTTTTTTTTCTTGATTGCGAAACTTGTCAAATTTTAACTATCAAAATCTAAAAAATTAACCTTTTATAGTTTTTATAGTAGATTTTAAATGCCTTAAAACGTTTATTCTGTATAATATTAAAATCATAATTTTTGTGAGGACTATACTCGTGGGACGTGTATTTTTTCGTGGTCGTGAATAGTATTGGGATATAATATGGGCCACTGGAGGGGATAAGAAATTCAACATGACGCGGAAGAGTCAACGCATACACACGCGCAGCATAGGACTTAAAGGCAATTTTTCCTCCGTGTTTAAATTTTTCATGACAATGAGGCCCGTGCATTTTTCTAAACTATATTTACATCGGGAAGCAGCTCCCAGTGCACTTTTTTTATACTCTAGAGCTAAGTGTAACTGACGAAAATCCAAATTAAAATACGCAGCTACTGATTGAGTGCTGTACCTACATGTATACAAGCACTGCTGTAGATATATGTATACGCGGGAAAGCTATCATCAGCTGCGTGTTTTAATTTGGATTTTCGTGAGTTACATAGCTCTAGAGCATAAAAGAAGTGCACTGGGAGCTGCTTCCTAATGTAAATGTAGTTTAGAAAAACGCACGGGCCTCATTGTCATCAAAAATTTAAACACGGAGGAAAAATTGCCTTCAAGTCCTATGCTGCGCGTGTGTATGCGTTGACTTTTCCGCGTCATGTTGAATTTCTTATCCCCTCCAGTGGCCCATATTACATCCCAATGTTACGCACATAGTGAGCGAGGTCAAGAATGTCTTAGATTTCATGTGAATAAACGCCTGAGGCGAAGCCAAGGGCCCATAACGTGAAATCTAGGACATTTCTTAACCTCTGAACGTGGTGCGTATTCTGTTTTTCATCAATCGTGGGACGTAAATCCCTTCTTTTGGCGCAGGATTGATGAAAAACAGAATACGCACCACGTTTGGAGGTTAAGAAATGTCCTAGATTTCACGTTATCCGCTCTCGGCTTTACCTCGGGCGTTTATTCACGTGAAATCTAAGACATTCTTCGCCTCGTTCACTAGTTGCGTAACATACTATTATTTTTCAGAATGAAATCCCCAAAAAATACCCGCTTTAGGACTTTTAATCGTCTTAAACCACGAAAAATACGTACTTTGTGTTATAAAAATTCTAACCTTTTTGTCGAGTCTTAGAAAACTTTCCATCTGTGGCACTTGTAATTTTTTGAACTCATGGAACTTGTATTTCATGTGATTACGAAACTTATGCATTTTTCACAATCAAAACAAAAACAATCATATTTTTTATCATTCATAATCTACTCCTAATTACTGAAAACGCACCTTGTGTGTCACAAAAATTTAAACTTTTTTTATTAATTCTACTAATTTTTTTACTTACAAAGACTAGTAGTTTTATGCACTAATTTCTATTTTTTGTGATCAAGGAACTTGTAAATTTCTCAGAAATAAAACCAAAAAAATAACTTTTTTGAGTATTTGTCATCTATATTAAATGTCCAAAAATGCATATTGTTTCCTGAAAATTTTTACTTTTTTATCACGGTCTGTATTTTTCCGCACTTTCTGGGACTTGTATTTTTTCGTAATCAGAGAACTTTTAATTTTCACCATGTATAACTTTTTAAAATTGTACTTTTTAATTTTTCATAAGTAACTCAAAATAACTGAAAACACAATGTTTTTATTATGCAAAGTTTTGATTTTTTCAATTAGGACTTCTATTTTTTTTGTATTTACGTAGTATGATTTTTTTTTCAAATATTAACTTTATAGTATTGTTATTAACACAATCATTTGCTTCAAATAGTTTGATACAAATAAATAATGATTGTTAGTAAAGAAAATTAAAAAAGAAAAAATTTTTTGTACAAAAAATTTACTGACAATTTGGCATCACAAATCAGTTAATTTATCAATTGACAAATTAGCTCATTTTTTTCAACAGATAGCTTAATTTCATGTATTATTTTTCAATCAATACCTCATATCTTACGAAATTGACCTTTTTTCGCTGTGACGGACCTTGCAATTTGCAAAATGAGAAAAAAAACGTATGGACCGTATGATTTAACGTCAAATTCCTCCAAACGCAAAAATTTTACATTACAAATATGTATTAATTATAAATAGAAACCCTAAACGACGAATTCTTAAAATTAATGTTATTCCAACACTCAATTGATCAGTAAGACCTTCGGATAATATACTCAACAGTAAACAAAAAAATGCTATTTTCCACAGAAAAAATAGAGTAGAAAGAAGAAACATGCAAAAACAGTTCTCGATCAGTGCAGATTAGTTACAGTTTAGGTGCCAGGTCGGGTCCCATGGCTTTTTGCTTTAGAACGGACCCACCAAAGTTTTTTCCGTGTATTTTAGCCTGCTGAACACGATTATCCATAATGGGTCGCGATCCGGAAGGACAATTTTTTTTCTATTAACAAATTGTATAAACAAGTATGAATTTTGATTTATTGCGTAAAAAAGAACTTTTTCTAACTCTTCAGCTTATGTTGAACAAAAAAGTTTATACACAGTACATACCTAAACCCAATACTGTTCTCGTAAAAAATTCGAGAACTTCAAAAAAATGCGTTTTTTGCTATTTTTAATGGCTTGCTATGGTAAGCCCAATTAATATTTTTCCACTCAACGCCCCTCAAATTGTGTGCCCAACATGGTAAAAAAGTAATACCTGAAGATCAATTGATTTTATTTTGTTGGTTTTACCCAGCGAGCTCGACGGTCCGTGCCTTTTTAATGTAACTGACATTTTTTTTTATGTTACACCTGCTTGATACTATTATAGATTGTGGTTCGTGATACCGAAGGTGTTCAATGTTTTGTTATTAACAAATTTTATAAACAAATTGCAAAAATGGGAGTTTTTCAAAAAAATTCTTTTTGCTTCTCGAACTTTATTTAAACAAAAAGTTTTGTATAATGTGTATCTGTTAATCCTATATTTTTTCTGCGAAAAAATCGTGAATCTTAAAAAATGCATTCTACCCGTTTCTCACACAGCTGCAACGTAATGCTATTATTATGATTCTTATAAAAAAGTTTTTAATTCTCCAGCTTACGGTGGTATATCTATAACTGAGTATTTGGTTTAATTTGATTAGAATAAAAACAGTAAACGATTTTAACGAATAAACGATTTGATCTTCATCCTCAGCCTAAAATAAAGAATTAAAAACTCTTTCGTAAGAAATCATAATAATAATAGTCCTACGTTGCAGCTGTGTAAGAAACGGATACAACGCATTTTTTAGGATTCACGGTTTTTTCGCAGAAAAAATGTAGGATTAACAAATACACATTATACAAAACTTTTTGTTTAAATTAAGTTCGAGAAGCAAAAAGAATTTTTTTGAAAAATTCCTATTTTTGCAATTTGTTTATAAAATTTGTTAATAACAAAACATTGAACACCTTCGGTATGACGACCCACAATCTATAATAGTATCAAGCAGGTGTAACATAAAAAAAAATGTCGGTTACATTAAAAAGGCACGGACCGTCGAGCTCGCTGGGTAAAACCAACAAACCAAAATCAATTGATCTTTAGGTATTACTTTTATACTATGTTGTGCACACGATTTGAGGGGCGTTGAGTGGAAAAATATTAATTGGGCTTTCCGTAGCAAGCCATTAAAAATAGCAAAAAACGCATTTTTTTGAAGTTCTCGAATTTTTTACGAGAACAGTATTGGGTTTAGGTATGTACTGTGTATAAACTTTTTTGTTCAACATAAGCTGAAGAGTTAGAAAAAGTTCTTTTTCACGCAATAAATCGAAAATTTATATTTGTTTATAAAATTTGTTAATAGAAAAAAAATTGTCCTTCCAGATCGTGACCCATTATGGATAATCGTGTTCAGCAGGTTAAAGTACATGAAAAAAACTTTGGTGGGTCCGTTATAAAGCAAAAGGCCATGGGACCCGACCTGGCACCCAAACTAATAGCTGAAGATAAAGCATTATTAAATCATGATGAGTTGAATTAAGTTAATGATTTTCCTTTGAATGAGTCTATACTTTTTTCTTGTGATCATGTCGGTTGTAACAACGATGATTTTAATCAATCAACTAAAATTGAAGAAAACAGCGACTGTTAAGTGATCAGCAAGCAACAGTAATACTGCTTGATCTAAGAAAGTCTTGTTGTCAGCCTTCATCTTTGCCAAGAGTTGTAGTAAATCCTGCCAAAACTGAGGGAATAGATAAATGTGTTGATGCTGACAATGTGTCTATTATGCATCTTGTGAAGACAGATGATCAATTGAATAGTTTTTCAGGAATAACTTTCAAGTTGTTGAACAATTTGAGTGAGGCTGTTATGCAATGTGAGAAAAACCATAAACAATTTAAGTATTCAATTGAGTCAAGAATCGCACTGGGCTGAAGCAAATTAAAACTACACTTGACCTTTAAGGACGTTCGGTAGTGATTGAATTTTCCAACGAATTTTTCTGAAATTTTGACCAGACGTTTTTATTGTTGTTACAATAAACCAGTCAAAATTTAAAGAGGTTCCTCTGTTTCGTTTTCGAGATATTGAATTTCAAAGTTAAGTCATTTTAACACTGTCGCTTATGGGAGAACTGACTAAATCACAGTTTTAAGCAAATTGGGCCAGTGAATTTGGCCAATTTTTTTATATGTTATAGATAATGTTATTAATTTGATGTATACCAAGTTTTGCGACGATCGTCTGATTCGTTTATAAATAAAAAATTAAATAAAAGCTCGACCGAAACGCAACGGCAACGTCGCAAGTGGCGGGAAATTCAAAATGTTCCAGGATGTTGATCAGTAAATATCTCAATATTATTGTAGATATTTATGCATTCACGCATAAAATACAAGCTTACGTGTGTGCGTGAGTGTATGTACAGAACGCCCACCCCTTCCCATAAAAAACAGTAAATGTTAATAACACGCTATTTATTTTTCTTTTTAATTTCAAATTTATTATTTCTTCTTAAGATACAATTTTTTTGCACATTACAAAATCACATGCTCATAGTTTGAATCACTCATCTTAGAAATCATCCTACTTATCTGACATCCCATGCTGTATGAGACTTGTCAAGTCATTTAAAAATTCAAGTATTTTATTTACACTGGTAGCTCTTTTGATTAAAGGGCTTTGCCCATTTATGTCGTAACCGACGCAGCACGCAGCAGACGAGCAGACAGTGTAGAGTGTGCAGAGACACCTGATGCGTGTACATGAACACTCACACATTTAAGACCCGTACGACGTTGCCAAATCTTCATTCATCGCTGGTTTCCCCTCACCGCGCAAATGTTTCCCCCCGCTAACACTACCGAACGTCCTTAAGTGCTCATCTATTATATTTTGTCTGAAACGACAAGCCTGCAGCCATAATTTTCTTACTACTCTTTATTCATTGGCATACATTCTTAGTCATGCAATCTACTGGCCATCAAAAACTGAGATAATGTAGAGTATGCCAAAATGCTTTAATAATTTCAAAAAGACCTACATAATTTTGGACTGCACTAAAATCCCAATCGAAAATCTAAAGTGTTTGCGATGTAGACTTCGCACGTATTCTCATTACTCAGGATGCGAGACCATGAAACTGATGGTAAGAATTTCTCCTTTAGGTCTTAAGAAGGACAATTGTCCCCATGGCGGAACGGTTTTTTATTTTTTGTACCAAAATTTTTGTTGCTCACGTATAAGTTTACAAAAATTGCAATAAATAGCTTAAAATATCCTTAAAACTTTTTTAAAAATTTTACCTGAATACACCGATATGAGAAGTAAATAAAAAATAATTTCAGAACTTGCACTTTCTGCATCTAAAATTTATGAGAATAAGTGTCACTTACTATGAAGAGAGAGGATTTCTTTACCCATGCTGTATTAATTATAAAGCATTATATGAACCTGGAGTCAAATTTTTTTGCATGTATTGAAGCTATACTTTACAGAAAAACTGAATATTTTTATTAATTTTCTCGCGTTCCGTACCATGTTCACTGTCGGTCAAAATGTACATTAAAAGGAACAGACAAAATAACGCATTCCTCATTACCTGCGTAAACAAGACATCTTGTCCCCATCGTGAAGCACACTTTACTAGTCGTTATTAAAACGTATTAAACAATTCCGTAGTGTTCAAAGTACTATTTATTTGTTTAATAAGATCAGATTTGTCATTGTCCATCTTAAATTGACTGGTAAGAAATATTAAATCACACTAACTTAAAAACAGAAAACTTAAACTTAAGACTCTATTCAACAAAAAGTATCACTTATTTATTTTAGATTTAAGTATACAAAAATGGCAAAGATGTCCACCAAAAAAACAAAAATAAAGAACAAGCAGTGCCTTTAAATTTAAATTTTCCTGAGATACAGTTTAATGCATGTTGCTTTTTATAGAAATATATAATTTGAAAATTTTTTTATCTTTTTTTAATAAAAAATGTGGGTTTTTTTACCTCATAGATCTTACCCAAGAAACACCTGCAAAAAGTATTCCTTTGACACAAAAAGTGTCTCATAACGAGGAAAATATTGCACCTTAACTTGGTATTGTATACCCCTACAAATTATTTTGAATAATTGCACAAGAATTTCAAAAAATATCTTTCTTCCTGCTTCTCTTACTTTGTTTCAAACACTTCAAATTAATGCAACATACGCGAAAGCAGTAAACCTTTGGAAATGTTTGACAACATTTTTAAACTACTTGAAGAGTACTTGCCTAAAAAAAGAAAAAAATTAAAGGAAAAGGAAAATTTATCGCTGCATGCAAATCTGATCTGTGGTATAACATCCATAAACAAAAGGAAGATTAGGAAGCTGAAAAAAAAGATGCCAGAAAAGATGAAAGATTTAGTTGCTCAAAAAAAATAGATATAGAAATCAAGGAGATCGAAATCAAAACATAACAAGAAACAGGTGATGGGAAAAAAGCAAGAAGAAAAGAAGTCTTTGAATGATAAAAAGAAAAAGTTAGACTTAGAAATTAAAGCTATTTAATTAAATATCAAACAAAAAAAACCGTAGACAGTTTATTATAATTAATTTGAATCTAAAAATTTTTATTTAAATGTACTCAAACTGAAAATGTTTTATATTCACCAAAAACTATAATAAAAAATTTTTTTACTATTGTAAAGAGGTAATAAGAATAAAAAATAATTTTAAGTTGTTTTGTGGATCAGTAGAAACAGTTGAGTTTGTCAGACACCTTGATATTTTGTTATTAAGCTATATTCAGACTGTGAAAAAAGTTAGTTAAAAATTTGTGTGTGCTCTCTCGCTCTCTTTTGTTTGAGACGTTCAAGTTGACGTATCTGTCTCTGCTGACCCACAAAAAAGTTCGACTTTTGTAACCTTTACATTTTGTCGATTTTCTGGTTGCACACGGTACCTCAAAACGTCTATTCCTAGACGTAACATTTCGTGTCGACGAAAACGCGGATCTGCCTGGCCAGCAATCCCTTAACTTTTGAGCAACGGTTTGCCTCGATCGACTTTCCCCCTTGGGAAAGAGTTGGTCTACAACCTAACCAAAAGGTATTCTTAAATAACTTACGCATCATTTACTCATTCTCTTTCATCACATACTATTAAAGTTTTTTCTATTATTATTTATAATCAAAATGTAATTTCTTTCACTCAAATAAACCAGGTTTTTTGCCAAAAGGCTTTTTCCTGTTCATGCTGTGTTTCATTGACTTTATAGCCGTAAGCGTCTTTTTGAACTTCAACTATGTAAGTGCCAATTAACAGAGCGACGCCTGACCCCTGGGGTCTTAATATCTTTGCGACGTAAACATACTTAACCATTTAATATTATCATTTTTTAATGCCTTACTTTCTTTTTAAAAAAACTTCAGAGTTTGAAACCGCCGCATACGCAACATAAGTAATAAAAAGAAATAAATACGAAATTTGTAAAATAAAAAGGAAATTATATATATTTTACCTTGGCTTACCCCCTCTCATTGATTATTACCTTTAAATTACACATAAATAATTTGAAAGTTCTATGTATATTGATTTCAAGTCATGTTCCGCGATAGGGACAATGACTGCGGATTAGTGCTGCCTAACTACTGCAGACGTTCTGTTTAATGTACATTTTGATCACCTTCTAATTTATCACATAAATTTTTTAATTCTGCTTAAATTTCGGTATAAAACAACAACCTACGTTCAAAAATAGATAACCCACCATTATTGATAAAAATTTAATGATTAAACGTTAAAAAAGTTTTTTTATCTGTAATAAATGTAAACCGATACCAAAATTCGTTCCGTGGTAGGGACATTTACCTAAGCAATATTTATGATGGACGTGCTCCTGACAAGGCAATATTTAATCAGTCTGGAATTTTGCAAAAATTGAAACCTACTAGGGACGCCATAATGGTGGACAAAGGTTTTTTCATCGAGGAAAAATGTGCGTTTGCCCATATCGATCTTTACGTGCCACGTAAGTTGAATAAAAAGAACCAGCTAAACTGTGCTGATGCACTTAATACCATAGCAATTGCTCGAGCACGAGTACACATTGAACGAGTCATTTGAAGAATAAAACTTTTTAATATAGTAAAAAGTAAAATTTCATTAAAAATGTTGCCATATATGCATGAAGTTGCATAAGAAGTGTGTCGAATTTCCAATCTCAAAAATTCAATATTAAGTGATGAACGGTTTTAAGTTACCTTACATCACAAACTAAATGCTGGTTTTGAAACATGCAAGTAATTCAATGTGATCATTTTTTTGAAAAAATATATTAAACATTTTTTAAATAATTTTTTTTATTGTATTCATTTTTTACATAAATAGAGCATACACTGTAATATTTACTATGTTTACAACTCTCATTGTTATCGCCAGTCAACATGTATTGAACTTCATGTTACTTAAACGTTAAGCGCTTACAATGACTTAACTTTTCTTAATTGTACTCACTTTTTTAATCACAATCAGTCTTTTAAAATCAACTTTTCTTTAATAATTCTCTAGTTCAACACTATTTTTTTGTATATAACAGTTGACTTTTTTGTTTTTCTTTTAAGGAACGTCTATCACAGGAACGTTGTTAATATTTTCTTTGGATTCATTTTGAACAAAAACATGTATAAAAAATTTTGAAAATACGGTATTCAACACAGGTACGTACTCTTTGAGGACTACTTTTTTATCGTAGCAGACCTCAACAAGGAAACAAGTATCATCAAACAAGCTGTAGATTACTACGTGGCAATTTTAAATTAGTCAGAAACATTCCGATCTGTACCTGACAACAGTAAGGGAGAATAGGCTATGAGTTGGTAGGTGGGTACACTTGGCATTCCACTTTTTGACGTAATCAATAAATATCTTACTTTAAAAATTATTGCAAGTACATGTAAAAATCTCATAGTTTATTATTCTTTAGGCCTTATATTGATAAACTTATTTGACTTTCAATACTGACAGTTATAAATATTGGTTAAAAAAAAAATGACTGGACGTTACTTTTTAATCACTGGATGCAGGCCTCATATATAAGTTTAAAAGTTGAAACCAGTTGCATTCGAGAGCCTATTTATTAACCTTTATTTTGCTTTTTTTAAGTTTGTTTTATGACAAGTGTCACTAAAGTTATAATAAAATTTCACGATAGCTAAATGTGGGGCCCAAATCGGCACCAAGGTGGGGACGCTTAGCGTGGTGGCGTGTAAGACGTGAGTGTGTTAGTCAGACAGCTGGTACAGCTGACATGAAAGCTCGTAGTTTTAGGTTAATAACTTAAGTTATTAACCTATTTTTAAGATTGTTGCTTTGAGTATAAAAAAAATGGTGCGTAACTATAAAAAAAAGTAATAATGACAAATGGACTGATGGGCGGTTGCAATCAGCAATAAATGAGGTTAAGAGTGGCAATACTATTTTAAGTTCTGCAAAAGAGTGTATACCAAGATGCACTCTTCAATATAAGTTGCAGTTGAATGATGCACAACTGTTTTGAAGTCAAAGTACGTATTTTTTAATCACATATTTCATGGTAAGTATATAACATTTTTATAATTATTTTTATATCTTCCCGAGTGGAAACTGTAAAACTGTCAAACCTTGCTAAACTTAGCCTAACTTTGCCAAACTCTGCCTAACTCTGCAAAACTCTGCCAAATTCCAGCAATTCGGACCTTTAGCAAAGTTTTGCAGCGTTTGGCAGAGTTAGACAGAGTTATGCAGGGTTAGGCAGAGTTAGGCAAGGAATGGCAGAGTTATTCAAGATTTGGCAGATTTAGGCAGTAATTAGAAATTTAAGGCACATTTTGGCAAAGCTAAGCAACTTTATGCAAAGTTACGCAAGGTCAGTCAGATTAAGTTGCAAGGTAAGTCAGGTTGAGTTAAAAAAAATGAAAATTAATAATATTAGAAATAAAAATATAATCACTACATTTGTTTGATTAAGAGGTTTAGAGCGCTCGGAGCGCTCAGAGTGCTCTGAACTCTAGTCCAAACACGCGTTTTTGCTCCGATCGTTCCGAGCGCTCCAACTGCTCCACACGTGCTCATAATCAGGCAACCCAAAAAAGCCGTAAGAGAGCTAGCCATGAATTGTTTTAACCTCTTGTCTGTAGATAATTTACTTACACTAGATGAAAAGTAAACCGAGCACTACTACGGATTTTTTGGGTCACTTGGGCCGAAAGCACGTGTGGAGCAGTTGGAGCGCTCGGAGCAAGAACGCGTTTCTGGGCTAGAGTTCGGAGCACTCCGATTGCTCCAAGCGCTTGGAACCTGTTAACCGAACAAATCTACTATATTTTTTCAATTTTTACTTATTTATTTATTACCTCGTATTGACTCCCTGCATGGAGTTGGAAGGGAGGGCTGGCGCTGGCTGTCACTTTAACATGCAATTTTATGGAAACTAGGGTATAGTGTCGCTGGTGCCTGCCACGGGTACTATTTGCTTCTACAAGATTTAACATGGATTAGGGGTCTGAAATAAGGGCAGCACAATGTTTGCATGGAGCCAATAAATGTGTTAGATGGTGGTTCTGTAAGTGTACATATAAAACAATCCAAAATATCATACATGTACTCCATGCATAAATAAATATCTACGTTCACACACTTTCACACAGAACAGTATCGCACCAAATGGGACTAGCACATATTTTTATAAGTTAATAAAAAAATTAATCTTCTTCTCATGTATTTGAGGTGATTACTCACCAACTTTTTTTTAGCACTAGAAATAGAATCTTTATGATAGTTATTAGATATTTCTTATACTATTTGTGAGATAGAAAAAAATTGCTTAAAAAAAATAATAAACGTTAATAGTATTCATCAATGTACAAAATATTCTAGAATTATTTATCATGACTAAAGATATACAACCAATAAATATTTAAAATAACAGAAAATAAATTATTTTATTGTTAAAACTACAACTAACGATTGCGGTATTATAACGAACGTACGCAAAATTGATGATGAAAATTTTTAAAAAGTTCTTGTTTTCATTTAAAAGCTTACAAAATCTAATAATTTTTTTTAAATACAGGACACACGCATGTTTCTCATTAAAATTATGTCGATAAACATCAGAAAATGCATTTACATGTCATAGAACCATCTATGTCATTGAGATCTTGTATATACTACCGCAATTTGATAAGATAGTAGAAGATATGTATTGCTAACATTAAATTAAGGTGCGCTAAGCATATACTGTAACCGATATATTAAAGTTTAAGGATGATATGATTGTAAAGTATTCATTACATATTTACTATACCAAGAACCAATGTACCAAGAACCCTATAAAAGTCAAATATTTATTTTTATGTATGCAACCTTACATGCTATATAAAAATGTTAAATAGTTGAGTGTATGTTTTACTATAGGTTTAATACATTGATAGAAGATATAGTGCGTTCACTCCTGCACGTGTGCATGAATTATAAATTAAACTATTAAGCTTTAGTCTAGAACAGTCATAATTTTGTTTAATTCTGCTTAACTTTACCAAACTATATCAAAAATTGCCAAATCTTGCCTAAATTTTCCGAATCTTGCGTAACTTTGCCAAGCCTTAACTAACAGATGTTTGTTAAACTTTGCATAACTTTGCCAAACTTTGCTAAAATCTGCCAAACTCTGCCTAACTCTGCTAAAAGACCGAATCATCGGAGTTTGGCAATGTTTGGCAGAGTTTGGCCAAGTTTGCCAAAGATTGGCAAGGTTTGACAGTATGACAGTTTCCACTCGGGTTATGTTTAGGCAGTGGATTTCAACGTACTTTTAACCAAGAACAAGAAAAAGCTCTTTGTTCTGATGTTGAGACCATGGAAAAAAAAAATAATGGGGTTAATAACTAAGGATTTGCAAAAACTAGCATTTGATTTCGCAATAAAGTTGCAGGTGCCTCATCACTTTAATGTAAAGAAAGGTACATAAATAAAATGACTAAAGTCTAAGTGCATACAACGACAAAATATACTTTGACTAAGTTTAATTTTGATTGAAATTACTTATATTTGAGAATTGGCTGGTAAGGACTGAGTGAGAAATTTCATACAAATAAATAATATATCTGTCTTTCAGAAAAAGTCAATACACCTCTGTTGCTGGAGCCAACGGATTTAACGCAAATGCTGTTAATGAATTTTGTACCTTGTTGGAAGTAGCTTATAAAGAGTTTAATTTGGAACCCCAAAACACTTATAATGTTGATGAGTCAGGGATCTCAATCGTCCCCAAAGGGAGTTCAAAGGTCATTGCTGTGAAAGGAAGAAGACAAGTTGGATTCTTACAAGCAGTAGAAAGAGGTGAAACAGTGACAGCAACTCTCTGCATGTCTGCTGCAGGGAACTTTATGCCTCCCATGCTGATTTTCCCCCGGGTCAAGCATAATCCTGAACGGCTTGAAGAAAAACCACCAGGAGTATGGGGCGTGTTTCATAAAAGTGGTTACATGCAAACCGACATTTTCACCAAGTGGTTTCAAAATTTTTTTGATTTTTCACATGCTTCCAAATCCAACCCAGTTTTACTATTGTTGGACGGGCACTCTACGCAAGTCAAGAATTTAGAGGTAATAGATTTGGCAATTAAAAATGGTGTCATAATCTTGTGCTTTCCACCGCACTGTACGCACCGATTGCAACCACTTGATGTAGGATTTATGAAGCCTGTCAATGCATATTATACCGAGGAAATCAACTTACTCCAACGAGAAGGGCTGCTTGTTGTACTGAGAAAAGTCTTTTCCCTCTTTGAAAAGGCTTTTATCAAAGCAGAAAAAATGGAAACTGCAGTAAATGCATTAAAAAAACCAGGGATCTATCTCTTGAACACCTCAGTTTTTTAACCATCAGATTTTGTCTAGCTTTCAGAAGAGGTATCTTCTCCTCATACTTTATCTGATCCTCTAACCAGCACAGGTATGTGCAACTGTTTATAGAAAATTTTTGTTATTAATATTTTGTAACTATGAGTCCCACTTTTTCAGAAGCATGGCACTGAAAAAAACTTCGAGGATCTGCCTCTCTGAAGTTGAGGAACAGTGCCCCCATCACTGTTGAGCAGCCGCTACTCGAAATTCGAGTAGCTGACACTCGATGAAACCGAATAGCAGGTACACTTTCTCATCGAGTGTCAGTTCCTTTACAAATCGAGGAATATGACATCGAGATTGACGCATTAGAAGAAGACGCACGCAGTTGATTTTTACTCATCTCTATGAAATTACAAATATTTGTTAAATTTAAAGAAACTTGCAAAAATTATCAAAAAAGGAATATTACATGGGTTACTGAGATGTATGGAAAAACATTTTTCTTTTATTTTTATTATATAATTTATTTCACAAGCCTGACCTTAAACATACTAAAGACTCTACATTTTGTTCATCTTGAGAGTTTATCAAAAAAATTGTCCATGTTAAACAAATAAAATTACACTTGTCACTTGGGTTTCCTAACCTTGATTTTTATGTGGACTATATGCTGCGGAACAGTACGCGAGGAACGGCCACTCAAAGCAGCGAGGATCTGTCACTTATCATTCATTAGATGGCAGCTCCTCTTTGTGAGGCATCAGACACTCGCTGTCGAGTGTCAGCTCCTCGATAGCCGAGGAGCGGCCACTCTGAGTTATGAGCATGCGTATCGAGTGGATGCTCCACGGTTCAACGAGTACTTCTCAACCAACAACCTCAAAGAGGCAACATTCTTCACTTTATGTTGATTAAGCTTACTCAAAAGACGGTACAATAGCTATTCCTGTTTCCTGCCTGGAACCTCTCTTGCGCTTTTTGGTAAGAATTTGTATTTTATATATATTTATTCAAGGTTCTGTTATTCTTATCGTTGTTTTGCTTTTACTATTAATTGCAGAGTGGTTCACTGCCACATGTTACCCAAGCAGAAACAAACGTCCAATCTTCACCAGCTCAGTATTCTACTATGACACAAAAAAATAGTCTCGTTGCTAGTAATTTCAACGAGCCTGTCAACATACCTGCATCTGATTGTTTAATGGATAAAGTTAGTAATAATATTGAATTAAAGAAAAAAAATAACAAAAGAGGCAAAACAGCTATTGTAACATCAAGTTTCTACAAAGAAGAGTTAACAGCTCAAAAAATAAAGAGTATAAAAAGAGAACCAAAGGCAAAAAAAGTAAAGCCAAAAGTATTAAGTAACAATAAGATTGATGGAAATTCAAAAATTAAAGTACAAAAAGTTGGTGGTAAGAATATTTTAGTGAAGAGAAACAAAGATAAAAAGCCATGAGCACCTTTTACTGATATAGAATTAAATACTCATACTCAAATCATATTTCCAAGTTATTTTGCGCCAAGTGCAGATAATTTTTTAAACGATAACTGTCCTATTACTAAAGCCGCTGAATTGCCCACAGAACATTTAGAGTTGAATCATAATATTCATTCTAGCACTGCTGTTCCAGTACAAATGTTACATTAATCATAATTGGTCATTATTATATTTTTTTATACGTTTAAATATAAGAAAAAAGTGATTTAACTGAGTGTTATTGATTGAAAAAAAAAAAATTTATTTCTATTTAAGAAAAATTGGTTTATTAGTCATAATTAAATTTTTTTAAATGATGTATAAAGAATTATTAAGCTTAATTCATTCATGGATAATGTTGTTTATTTAAATATGTGATAAATAGTCAAAGTACTTTGATGTACATAAAAAACGTAATTTAGTGTTAGAATTCATTACTGCATCGTATAATAAAATTTTTAATAAAACAAATTAATATTCACTAATAAAAACCTTTTCCAAACAACACTCTCCATATTTTCGTCTCAATATTTTTTTAGTAACTACGTCAATAATCACATTCACACTCGCGTCTGCAAAAATATTTCAGTATCATGTGAGATCCCCACGTCAAACGTACCTAACCCGTTGCCAAACTGCGTCCCTCGGGTGGGGCACAACTTGGCTTTCAGACACTTTAACCTTTTTTTTTTTTTTTAAGAAATTTTACTAGTTTTAAGCTTATTAAAAAGTTGTGTGTTTGTTTTATAAGTGTTTTTTCTCTCAAAATTATTTTTTTCATTAGTAACTTTTACTTACATTTATCACAAGATCCTCTTGAAGTTAAGGTAACGATTGTGCCCTACCCTCCCTTATTTGTGTTTTTTTTTTTCAATCTAATGTTCTCAATGGAATTAGTGTACATATAAGGTAGTAGATAGGCTAGGCCAATTCTGGACTCAACCAGGGTGGTCCCGATCAGAAAAAGTTGGTTGGCAACCGTACAGAATCATTCGGCCCGACTGCTGGGTGCAGCCGAATAATATTGCTGTCGGTCCAAAGCAGGGGCGTGCGCAAATTCGACATGTGGCCCGACAATAGGCAGCCAAACATTCGGCAGCCGAAGGTGGCCCTAACTCTGCCCAACGTCGTTTGCCACTAAGTAGATGCATATATCGTCATGTAAATCTATACACATATATATTTGCCAGCAGACGACGATCACGCAGTGCACACAGCAACTGTTTGTCCACGCGCTCTCTGTCTCTTTCACTCTCATGGTATCAGGCAAAAATACCATTGTTTAATTTCATCTCAAAATTTTGTGCTGGTCTAAACAAAAAAAAAAAGACCGAATCGATAGGAAATTTTTCACTCTACACGCTAGTACTTTTATTTTTATCCTATTTTGTACAGTTTACGAGATATTTACGGAAATAAACTTAAAACACTATTTTAAGGGTGCACGAAAAAAACTTTTGAACG